>NC_134362.1:13498513-13561013 GCF_048569485.1 Anomaloglossus baeobatrachus | reverse complement strand
TCTATCTATCCCTCTATCTATCTATCCCTCTATCTATCCCTCTATCTATCTATCTATCTATCCCTCTATCTATATCCATCTATCTCTCTATAGTAACTATCTTTCTCTCTTGCTTTTTCCGTGTACCATGTTCTCTCCATGATTCTCCTACAATCCTCTCCTGATGTTCGGTTCCCGTTATCTAATATTACTGACCAGGCAGGCTTTATGTCATTTTCGGTTTTCCCGGCTGGCACAATACACGGGGAATTTCTAAGTCATTTTTTAATAATCTTCGCCTGATGAATAGGACACGACTTTCCATCCTTCAGGACTGGACTTATTCGTGTCACCTGGGGCTACACAAGGGGAATCGGTGGCATTCTGCGCCATCCAGATGGGTCACGTACACGGAAGGGTTAAGCTGATGATTGTGCTCCATCTCGGAGCTGCACGGCGGTGAGGCATGGCGCCCCGGCTGCATCCGCCTCTGAAAATCAATGTCGCTGCAAGAAACTCTTATACATGTGTCGTCCGGCTTTCCTAAAACCCAGAATAGCAATAAGAGAAAAGGAAATATACGTAGGCAAAAGAGCCATCTAGCCACATGACCTCCCCCATGGCAGCAGTGCTCGCCCCATCTGTCCCCTACACTATTACTTAGGAAGAGTATTGCAGTATTATTAGATCACTACAGTGCACTGTTTTTTTCATATCCACTGTAGGTCACTGTTATTTTGACACTATAACAGGTTTACTGTATGCTGCAATTATTTACATATATATGGCAGTGTTATATAGGCAGTATATGGCAGTATTAGACTCGCTTATGTGTTCACCATATGACGCTATTATTTACATAAATATGGCACTATTATATAGGGAGAATATGGTGGTAGCATCGGAGCATTACAATAGACTGTTGTAGCTTCATTGTTTTTTTTATTGACATACAGTATATGTAAAGTATAACAATGTAAACTAAGAGATAGAAACAAAGAAAAAAACATTAATCCAGCTGAGTGCAAGGAGAAATAAGGAGGGATCTCTTATCGGTGACCTTCTGCACGGTGGTCACTTTCCTTCCATGTTGAGCCACAGTCGGTTCCTGTCCAAATGCTGATGGCCTTTTACCTTTGCTTGTATCCTTTTGATTTGCACTTGCTAATTTTCTCTGTCCTATCACATCCTGAGTGGGGCTATATGTGATGCTAGTCACTACTTATGGGAAGTATGGGCTGAAGAGTAGTCAGGAAAGCCGAGGTCTAGTAACAGGAGGACACATATGAGCACAAGGAGTACACAGAGGCGTAGTCAGGTCAATATCCAAGGGTCAGACATGGTCAGGAAACAGTCTGAGGTCAGAAGGCAGGAGGTCATGACAGGAGCAGGCAGAGAGGAGTCAAATAACAATCTGAGGTCAGAAAACTAAGATCAGAATACTAACAGAGACACAATCCAAAAGCACAACTGCAGAACCAGAGAATACAACTGCCAAGGTTCTGGGCAAGCATGCTCAGTAAAGAAACAGAACAATTACCAGGAAGGTGGAAGACCTGAGAGATCAGCACCAACATGGAATCAGGCCGCTAGCTCAGTAACTCAGGAAAGCGCAGCATAGCAGAGCATCTCCAAAGGCAAAATGCTCTGCACAGAGGAGTTGTAACATTATAAACACTCTCCATATACAAGCCTTATTTGCTGGCTATATTTCTATATGGATGACAGCTAGTGAGCTTCAGTCTTGCAGCTAAGGGATTTAGGCAGAGACCAGTGTTGTTTTCTCTGTTCTCTCTTTTGCCTTTCCTGCACCTAGCTTTTGTTGTCTGTTAGGAGTGTACCCTTGCTTGCATTCATTATTTCTCCTTTGTCCATCTGTGCTCATGTTTTATCTTTCCACACCATGGGTCCTTATCTAGCTCTGTACCTTTACCCTATCTTGATTTCTATTGTTAGTAATCTCTTCTCTGGTTCCTCAGGAGGTTCAAGACACAACTCAATGGCCTTTCAAGCAGACAGGTCCAAGTTGTGGGTTTCTAGTTCAGCTTATAGGAATTTTCCAGACTGTACAAAAACTATTAGGGTGTTGTCTCATGTTTTATCTTTCCACACCTTGGATCCTTATCTATATCTTACACCCTATCTTAATTTCTATTGTTAGTCATCTCTTCTCTGATTCCTCAGGAGGTTCCAGAGACAACTCGATGGCCTTTCAGGCAGACAGGTCCGAGTTGTGGGTTTCTAGTTGAGCTTTTAGGAATTTTCCAGTCTGTACAAAAACTATTAGGGTGTTGTCTCATGTTTTATGTTTCCAAACCTTGGGTTCTTATCTATATCTGCACCCTATCTTCATTTCTAGTGTTAGTATTCTCCACTCTGGTTCCTCAGGTGGTTCGAGACACAACTCGACGGCCTTTCAGGCAGACAGGTCCGAGTTGTGGGTTTCTAGTTGTCCTTCTACGAATATTCCAGTCTTTGCAAGAACCATTAGGGTGTTGTGCAGTTAGGGATACTAGTCTGTACAGGAACGAGTAGGGACAGGTTATATTTACCTGTTCACCTGTGTTGGTATATGTATGTTCATAACACTTAAGCGCTATACAGCATTGATATAAGGGCAATATTACACTTCAATTTCTTTTTTTGGAAACCTAATGGCGGGGGTGCCCCGTTAGGCAAAGATCTTGGACTATAACAGGGATGACATATTGAAATGGTCATACATTTGTCTATAGTCATGTTACCATACATCCATATTACTACAGACTCCTCGGGCAGTTAAAGGGTGCGAGCGTTCTCTCTGCATGGATACATCAGCACAATGCCGCTTATTTGTCTGTGTGCACACACTTCAGGGACTATACTTTAACTAGCAAAGCAGAAAACAATGCAAGATTGACTGGGTTCTGCCAGGCTCCTGCCGTGTTAATAACCTGTAAATGCGCTTAACATCATTGTATAGACCCAGCTGTGAGTGGCACTATTACACCAAGTGACGTGTGCCCCGCTGAACGCCGCGCTCAGATCTGGATCTTGAAGGAAAGGTTACGTGTCAGTTACCAAACAATGATCGGGTCTTAACACAATTATACCGAGGAACAGCTCCTTTATTCTGCGGCCGCCTGTTACAGTTATCTGTAGGTCGTAGTTTGTTTCCATCATCACGTTTAATGTACGATATCTTTCTCTGAAAGCTAAAAATCCTAATTAAGGCTACAACTACATGGCGACAAAGTCAGTCGTGTGACCAAAGTTTGCTCGGTGCTGCTACTAGATCACAACGCTATATAAGTGAATGAGGTTGCATCGTGGCACATGGACTACCACAACTGTGACAAGCAAGTCTAAAAAAGTCCAACTCCGTTGGATTTTTTGCAGCTTGCTTGTCGTAGTCGGGTAGGTGGCACAATGTGACCCCATTCACTTGTATATCGCTACAATGTAGCATTTGCACCAAGTGAACGTATTGGGTGCAACTAACGTCGCATTGTGCTTCCTTAACCTCAATTTGGTAATTGCAGTGTTGGTAAATATGCTTCTCTTGGCAGGTTTAGGAAATTCTAATATTAATCAATTTGGGAACTGTAATGGGCACCCTGGTTGCCCCATATTAATCCATTGAGGAACTGTAATGGGCACCCTGGTTGCCTCCATATTAATCCATTTGGGACTGTAATGGGCACCCTGGTTGCCCCCCATATTAATTATTTAGGAACTGTAATGGGCACCCTGTTGCCCCCCTATTAATCCATTTGGGAACCGTAATGGACACCCTGGTTGCCCCCATATTAATCCATTTGGGAATTGTAATGGGCACCCTGGATGCCCCCATAGTAATCCATTTGGGAACTGTAATGGGCACCCTGGTTGTCCCCATAATAATCTATTTGGGAACTGTAATGGGCACCCTGGTTGTCCCCATAACAATCCATTTGGGAATTGTAATGGGCACCCTGGATGCCCCCATAGTAATCCATTTGGGAACTGTAATGGGCACCCTGGATGCCCCCATATTAATCCATTTGGAAACTGGAATGGGAACCCTGGTTGCCCCATATTAATCCATTTGGGAACTGTAATGGGCACCCTGGTTGTCCCCATAATAATCTATTTGGGAACTGTAATGGGCACCCTGGTTGTCCCCATAACAATCCATTTGGGAATTGTAATGGGCACCCTGGATGCCCCCATAGTAATCCATTTGGGAACTGTAATTGGCACCCTGGATGCCCCCATATTAATCCATTTGGAAACTGGAATGGGCACCCTGGTTGACCCCATATTAATCCATTTGGGAACTGTAATGGGCACCCTGGTTGTCCCCATAATAATCCATTTGGGAACTGTAATGGGCACCCTGGTTGCCCCCATATTAATTAATTTGGGAACTGTAATGGGCACCCTGGTTGTCCCCATAATAATCAATTTGGGAACTGTAATGGGCACCCTGGTTGCTCCCATATTAATTAATTTTGGAACTGTAATGGGCACCTTAGTTGCCCCCATATTAATCCATTTGGGAACTGTAATGGGCACCCTGGTTTCCCGCATATTTGATGAATGTCTGATAGTAACCCCCTAGAGTCTCCAACTCCAGGAAGAAAAGGCAGTGCCGTGTTAACAATAATTATAAACATTGGACTAGCTGTGAAAATCAGAACTGAAGGAAGATGGATACAGTAAAGCAACCTGGAGACGGGAGTGAATTCACAACAAATTTTGGTAATGCTAGTATCCATTCTGTGCAGGGCAAGAGGCACTACCGATTCACTGAGGGGTCAGATTACAGCAGCTGCTTATCGAGAGGGAAGATTTAGGAAGAGGGAGGAAAAAAAAGCACATTTATACGGTGCTACTGCTTGCTAATAAATGTATTATCCCAGAGGAGAGCTGGATTCCCAGCTACACTGCCCAGTACTGCTGTATGTTTTCCAAATTGCTGCTTTCTTGTATAAATCAATATTATAAAAGAGTTTAAGAAACATTGTCATTTTTCTTAGGCTGGTTTCACACAACGTTTTTTTAACATGCGTCAGGAACGTTTTTTTGCTGCAAAAGCGGATCCTGCTTTTACAGCAAAAAACGCATGCTAATGCATCTGTTATTTTGCAGGATCCTGTCACTGGATGTTTAGGGGCGGGCATTGGAGTCATGTGATCGTGAGTGAGGGGAACTAAACGTGCCAGACTGGGAGCCGGCTTCTGACAGCTGCAGACGCTCATAACCAAGGTAAACATCGGGCTTGGATACCCGATATTTATCTTGGTTACGAGTGTCTGCAGCTGCTAGGAGCAGGGCTGTCTGCACACGTAACCAACGTAAACATCGGGTAACTAAGAGAAGTGGTTACCCGATATTTACCTTGGTTACGAGTGTCCGCAGCTCTCAGGTGGAGGAGAGGGAGGGGGAGAGACAGAGAGGTAGGAGAGAGAGGGTGAGGGAGGGAGGAGGAGAGAGAGACAGATCACGCGAGACTGGTTCTGGGCATGCTCAGTACTTTCTGGGCATGCTCAGTACAAAAGCAGGATCCTGTTACAACGCAACTCAACGCATTCTGCTAGGCAGGATCCAGCGCTCATTGAAATGCATTGCAGCTCGCGGCGCAATGTGAAGGATCCTGTGAGATGCGTTATTTTGACAAAGGTAAAAAACGCTACAAGTAGCGTTTTTGAAACATGTTAAAATAACGCAAAAGTGCGGATCCTGTGTCTAACGCACGCAAACGCATGCGAACGCAGGTGGACGCGAGTCCATTGCAAATGCATTGAAGTGAAAACGCATTTGCACTGGATCCGTTTTTCCGCTAAAAAAACGTTATGGACGGATGTTAAATAAACGTGGTGTGAAACCAGCCTTAGCAGAAACACTTTTTTATCCACGTAAGAACCACTTCTTCCTCCACTCAGCCTCCTGAACTTATTATTCACTCTGAAATACTGCTAAAATGTGATTCTGCTATCTCAATGAGGGATCAGATAACACCTGTTATTGAAGTCTCTAAAGAGGGGGAAAAGCTTGGGAAAAGAGAAATAGACTCAGGTGGTGCTGCTGCTTCCTAGTAAGTGTTTATCTCATCCTAGTACTGGATTCACAGCTACACTGCTCAGTACTGCTGTATAGTGTCCTCCATGCTACTACTTCCTAGTAAGTGTTTATCTCATTCCAGTAGTGGATTCACAGCTACACTGCTCAGTAGTGCTCTATAGTGTCCTCTATGGTTTTGCTTCCTATTAAGTGTTTATCTCATTCTAGTTCTGGATTCCCAGCTACACTTCTCAGTAGTGCTCTATAGTGTCCTCCATGTGGCTGCTTTCTAGTATGTGTTTATCTCATTCCAGTAGTGGATTCACAGCTACACTGCTCAGTAGTGCTCTATAGTGTCCTCTATGGTTTTGCTTCCTATTAAGTGTTTATCTCATTCTAGTTCTGGATTCCCAGCTACACTTCTCAGTTGTGCTCTATAGTGTCCTCCATGCGGCTGCTTTCTAGTATGTGTTTATCTTATTCCAGTAGTGGATTCACAACTACACTGCTCAGTTGTGCTCTATAGTGTCCTCCATGCTGCTGCTTTCTAGTATGTGTTTATCTTATTCCAGTAGTGGATTCACAACTACACTGCTCAGTTGTGCTCTATAGTGTCCTCCATGCTGCTGCTTTCTAGTATGTGTTTACCTTATTCCAGTAGTGGATTGCTCAGTTGTGCTCTATAGTGTCCTCCATGCGGCTGCTTTCTAGTATGTGTTTACCTTATTCCAGTAGTGGATTGCTCAGTTCTGCTCTATAGTGTCCTCCATGCGGCTGCTTTCTAGTATGTGTTTACTTTATTCCAGTAGTGGATTGCTAAGTTGTGCTCTATAGTGTCCTCCATGCGGCTGCTTTCTAGTATGTGTTTATCTTATTCCAGTAGTGGATTCACAGCTACACTGCTCCGTAGTGCTCTATAGTGTCCTCAATGCTGCTAATTCCTAGTAAGTGTTTATCTCATTCCAGTAGTGGATTCACAGCTATACTGCTCAGTAGTACTTTACATTGACTTTCACCCTGCTACTTTCTAGTAAGTGTTTATCTCACTCCAGAACTGGATTCACTTCACAACTGGACTGTTTAGTATTGGTGTACAATGCTCTTTTTGATGTTACTTTCTGGTATGTGTCTCTTTTCCCACAACAGACAGGATCCACAGCTATACGTCTTAGTGCTATTTTATATAATGTTTTCCATGCTGCTGCTTCTGAACATGTGCTACAGAGAGGCAGAAGAGTACAATTTCCTAATGCCTGGGTGTGCTGTGTATAGGAGACATTACAGCAGCTCTACCCACTAGCTCAGAGACAACTGGAAATTAAAGATAGATCCTGCAGAGGGGAAAACAGGTAAATCCTGCAGGATACAAGTTACAGAATGGTCGGTAATAGTGTTATGCAGCTCATTCTGAATAGTCTGGAACGCTGTAAGCTCTGTGGATTTACACCCATGAACTATGTATATACAGTGCTGGCCAAAAGTATTGGCACCCCTGCAATTCTGTCAGATAATACTCAGTTTCTTCTTGAAAATGATTGCAATTACAAATTCTTTGGTATTATCTTCATTTATTTTGCCTGCAATGAAAAAACACAAAAGAGAATGAAACAAAAATCAAATCATTGATCATTTCACACAAAACTCCAAAAATGGGCCAGACAAAAGTATTGGCACCCTTAGCCTAATACTTGATTGCACAACCTTTAGCCAAAATAACTGCGAACAACCGCTTCCGGTAACCACCGTGATCAGGATATTTTGGGGTCACTGTCAGTCACCCACTAGGTTATCTCCCATGAGAAAACAATGCGCTCATGCCCCGTTCTCCATGGTCTTAGGACAACGTGACCAAAAGCTTTCCTAGTTGGCGGCGCGGTTAATAAATACACCAGGACGTGCATCAGATCATGGGGAGAAAGGATTTCATCCATGGACATCTGTCGGGTTGTGTTTTCTTCCTCTCCCATTCTTATCTTGTATCCTAGTTATGAGGACTGATCCCATCCGCCACATAATGGACGTGCACAATACAATGTTTGTGTTTCTCCTTCTCGGGCGGCTCAGCCCAAGCCCCCAGCATCAGACGCACACACAGGCATAGACATTGGGTACTTTGCCCGGTGCCATTTTTTTGGGCGTCATACTGTTATATAGTCACAATGGATAATGTTCAGTAAGGAAGGAGTTAAAAATCTTCAAACCTGTTGTTAGGGTGTGGGATTTAACTTTTGTAACAAAGACTTATTCAGGGGATGCGGCTTTGCTGGGTGGATGCTGGGAGTGTCTCTACTTATTATGCAGTTATATATGTCACTATTTGCTATCCTGTAAGGAATGCCTACATTTATGCAAAGTACGCCCATATTTCTGAGGACTATAAAAGATGATGCACATTAAAATAATTTGGAGAGCTTTGGAAATCACATGCCTTTGTATTTCTTTAATTCTCACTGGGGCCATAGAATGAATCCCAGAAACGTTTAATTGAATTGAGAACTACTTTCACACACCATGATGTTGCTGGGGGGTGGGTCAGTGTGGATCAGTGTCACAGGTGATCAACAGTCATGTGGTTTCTGGCACTAGAAGGTCACAGTGTTTGGCTGTGCAAAATGCTCCCTGATTTTCTTTTGTTCCTGCTGTTAGTATTGATTGTACTACCATAGGTAGCTTTCCTGCTTTATTTTCATCTCTTCCCCTTTAAGACCCAGTGGATCATTACTTCCGTCCAGCTGCTGATTATCAGTATTCCCCTTGTGCTTAAATGCTCGCATCTTCCCTGGACTGGTGCTGGTGATATTATTCAGTTCATTCTAGCTCTAGTTGCAAGCAGGTGGCTTGTGCTCCTCTGTGGTATCGTTGCTGAACTTCTACCTGAGTCATCTGTGGATAAGTAGTTCATGCATTTTCCCCGTGTGTCCTCCTTGTGTCTTCTATAGTGTTTAGTGGGGTTGACAAAGAGCTCATCCCACCCGTTCCCTATTTAGGGCCCAGCATTAGGGATACCTAGGGTTACGGATCCGGCTAAGTGCATGGGTGTAGGAACCCCAGGGACCAGAAGTAGATTAGGTCAGGGGTCACCATCTTCCCTTTCCCTAGACACAGGGTTTACCTTCCCTTTCTCCAGCACTAGGGATATCTAGGGTCAGGTATCTAGCTCGGCGCATAGGTGCGTGACCTATCTAGGATGGTGAGGGACCCCAGGGACTAGCAGCAGGTTTGGTCAGGAGTCACTATCTTCCCTTCTCTTTCGCCGTTCGCTTGGTACATCCCCGTACCTAGCGTCACAATCAGAAGGGACACCTTCCCCCATTTACAGCGTTTTAAATGCCTCTGTCCCTATTGACGGCATTATCTAACAGGCTCATTTGCTGCAATCAGAGCAATCTCTTGCTCCTTAGATGCAGTGCTCTCACACGTATGGGTACTGCTACGTCAGATATTACTATACAGACACCAATATGTCTGATGCTTTATGGCTGGTATTATCATAAGGGCACTAATTTGATTAGTAGCATTTTTTTGGGAACCTAATGGGACTATTCAAAAGAAAAAAATCCAAATCTTTATTCAAAAAATAGTGAAGGCAACACAACGCGTTTCGAACGTTCAGCAGCGATCTTTATCATGGGACTATTCCTCATGGAGGAGTGACCTATGGATTTAGGGGATACCAAAAAAGTTACCGTATCCCACATTTTCCATCCTCCACATTATGGGACTTTCATGTGTTCCTGTATGTAAATTAAGTTGTCATAATCCAGATAAGTATAAATGTTTCCTATTTTTATACCATTATTGTATTACATTGTATTATATAACATTGTTATATTTCATGTAACAGATTATGTTCAGTCACCACCGAGCATTCCACAATCGGAGCAGCAGGAAGCCGCCATGGAAGCAAAGTCCATTGTTCTTTACGTCGCGCTGGAGTATGTTTTTTTTTGTTTCTATCGCGCACATGATTGCTTGTATTGTACCTGAAATTCAATTTTTTTTCATTATTATCATTATTTAAATCACAAGGAAATTGCGGGGGGTGGGGGCTGTTGTTCTGAAATTGATGTTTTCCTGCCTCCACATTAAAATAAGTGAAACTAAATATATGTACTGCAAAAAAAAACAACACAAAACCTCCCATATGGAGGGTCGACTCAAGCAAGTTACAGGTCTCCTGAGGTCTCTCAAAAATGACGCTGTAACGCTCGCGGCCGAGTGATGGTGCTGTGGAGAGCTAGAAGTGGACCTACTGGACCACAGGGAGACCCCGGGCCTATCCTTATGTAGGGTAGAGGCCGGGACTGTGCCAGCTGACCCCCAGGACAGGGGCGGACACAGGAGCAGATGGGACAGAGGCTCAAGTACAGACAGGGACCACCAGGGTGGCTCAAGGCAGGCAACACAGGCAGGACGGACAGTGGATCCAGGCGCCAACAGGCAGGACGGGCTGGTAACCAGGTACGGGCAGGACAGGACTGGAACCAGGTGCCAATGGGCAGGGTGGGCTGGTAGCCAGGTACGGGACAGGACAGGCTGGACCCAGGAGCAAATGGGCAGGACGGGCTGGTCACCAGGTATGGGCAGGACAGGACTGGAATCAGGTGCCAATGGGCATGGTGGGTTGGTAGCCAGATACGGGACAGGACAACACTTGAACCAGGAGCCAACAGGCAGGACAAACTGGTAACCAAGTACGGGCAGGACAGGACTGGAACCAGGTGCCAATGAGCTGGTAGCCAGGTACGGGACAGGACAGGCTGGACCGAGGAGCCAACAGGCAGGACAGGTTGGTAGCCAGGTACGGGCAGGAAAACACTGGAACCAGGCACCCAACAGGGCGGAACGGGCTGGTAGCAAGGCACAGGCAAGACAGGGCTGGAACCAGGTGCCAACAGGCAGGATGGGCTGGTAGCCAGGTTCGGGCAGGATGAGACTGAAACCAGGGGCCAACAGGCAGGACGGGCTGGTAGCCAGGTACAGGCAGGATGAGACTGAAACCAGGGGCCAACAGGCAGGATGGGCTGGTAGCCAGGTTCGGGCAGGACAGGTCTGGAACCAGGAGCCAACAGGCAGGCTGGGATGGTAACCAAGTGCCAACAGACAGGACAGGCTGGTAGCCAGGTACAGGCAGGATGAGACTGAAACCAGGGGCCAACAGGCAGGAGGGGCTGATAGCCAGGTACAGGCAGGATGACACTGAAACCAGGGGCCAACAGGCAGGAGGGGCTGGTAGCCAGGTACAGGCAGGATGAGACTGAAACCAGGGGCCAACAGGCAGGACGGGCAGGTAGCCAGGTACGGGCTGGACAGGCTGGACCCAGGAGCCAACAGGCAGGATGGGCTGGTAGCCAGGTACGGGTAGGACAGGCTGGACCCAGGAGCCAACAGACAGTAAGG
The DNA here is from genome assembly GCF_048569485.1 of Anomaloglossus baeobatrachus. Taxonomy (NCBI): domain Eukaryota; kingdom Metazoa; phylum Chordata; class Amphibia; order Anura; family Aromobatidae; genus Anomaloglossus; species Anomaloglossus baeobatrachus. The sequence continues at coordinate 13,549,610 of NC_134362.1, read as the reverse complement.
GCTGGTAGCCAGGTATGGGTAGGACAGGACTATAACCAGGTGCCAACAGGCAGGACGGGCTGGTAGCCAGGTACAGGACACGACAGGACAGGACGGGACCAGATTCAGGCAGGATGGGACGGACAGCGTGCCCTCACAACTGACTAGACAGAACTAACTGACTAAACTGATGGTGTTGAACAGGCGTCTCCCCTAGTGGGAGTGTGCCTTAAATACCCAATGCCTCTCAGCAGTAAGCTGAGAGGCACTTCCTAGGTATGGCGCGCTGACCCTTTAAGAGTGGGGCATCACTCCCTAGGAGCGCTCCCGGAGGTCCTGTGATGCACTCACAGACTCCGGGAGGCAGGAGGAGAAGCCCACATGGAGGAGCGAGCAGGGACGCCGGGCAGCGCAGAAGGAGCCGGCTGTTGCGGTGAGTTACAGCGCATCCCTATAGGAGGGGAAGGCAGGGGTGCACCGCTACAGATGCATTCTCCTAAAATCTTTAAATTTAGCAAAAGTATCAAAATATAAAAGACTATTTCACTTTTATGTTACTGTTTGTAGATTAGAGATAAAAGAATAATGCAAGAAAAAGAGAATGGAGAAAAAAATGCAATAATTAATTTCAGAATTATTGCTTTTTTTTCCATCCCCAACACAAATGTAATAAACGTTTTTCCAAAAATGCTCCCATGCTGTCCAATATCACTCTTTTAGGGATCAATAGTGGTGTACTATAGAGCCGCATCGAAAACATCCCTGCTAAAACTGCGCTAATACCGGGATATTTGCCATATTTGGCTTTTGTTTGTTAAATAGATGATGTCGCTTTATGACTAAATCGTGAAACTATAAAATGCCTTAGAGACATCTACTTTCTCCAGTTCTGGAGTGAGAGGAACACTTACTAGAAAGCTTCAGCAGAATGGAGGGCATCATGCAGCAGTACTGAGCAGTGTAGCTGTGAATCCAGCTCTCGGATGACATAAAACACTTAAAAGGTACCCCCCAAAAAGGAAAAGGTTATTGTTTATCCATAGGATAGAGGATAACGTGCTCATTTCTGGGGGTCCAACCGCTGGAAGCCCCAGTGATCCTGAAATTGTGGCTCTGGAATACTGAGAATGGAGCTCGCCAGACCCATCCTGAATGGAGCAGAGGAGCGTGCGCAGCATCTGCTCTATTCATTGCTGGCAGTCCTAATAGACAATGAATGGAACAAAGGTCGAGTGTTACGATTTCTCTGTGCAGAGCATCTTGCACATTAGAAGATGCTCTGCTGTGTTTTCCTGGGCTTCTGCTTGGCAGGTTGATTGACAGCGGAGGCTTCCATGCTGGTTCTGTTAGGTGCTGATTGCTCAGGTGTTCCATCTTTCTGGTAATCACTCTGCTTCTTTACTAAGCATGCTCCCCCAGAATTTTGCCAGTTGTATATTCTGGTTCTGTTGTTGTGCTGTTTGCCTGAGTTCCTACCTGTGTTCTGATCATGGTTTCCTGACCCCGGACTGTTGTTTGATTCCTCTCTGCCTGTTGTTTGACTCTCTGCCTCTCTGTTCCTGTCTTGACCTCCTGGCTTCTGTCTTCGGACCGTTACCTGACCACGTCTCAGTTTACTCCCTGAATCCATTACATGACTTCCTGGAATTCAGAACCTCGGATCATGACCTAACTATGTCTCTGTGTACTCCTTGTGTCCATACGTGTCCTCCTGTTACCAGACCCCGGATTTCCTGACAATTCTACCGTTTGTACTACCCGTAAGTAGTGACTAGCATCACATCGAGCATGCGCACCTCTGCTCATGCGCACCTCTGCTTTATTCAGGATGGGGCTGCTGATCCCCATTCAATTTACAGCTGAAATTGGTAAAAACTAGCAGGAATCCACACCACAATGGCATAAATTCCGTTTGTGGTGCATGGGGCACCTAAGATGCTCCACAGGGGCCGAACCACACTGTTGACTACTCAAACAGACAGGTCCCGGAAGCTTCTCCCTGCCCGCTGCCCTAGACTGACAGGTCTATGCCTACATGCACAGAGATCCAGGGCAGCCATTGGGGAGAGGCCTCCGGGAGGTCCGGGACCCACCTGTCCCACTTGTCTACAGCGTGGATTGGTCCCTGGCGGTTATTATAATCATTGCTTCTCTGAAACGCCGCAATGTTTCAGAGTCACGCATACCTGGCTGAGTTCATACAGCCAGCGCCTGATGCATGGATTGGGCAGCATGTGTCCCATGTAAGGTTGACTTTCAGTGGTTGCTCCTGATGAAGCCTTCTCCATCTGTCGATCTCCCTCATTCCTCTGCCTTCCTTTTCCATGACATCTGCTCGGCTGCCTGTTACCTACATCGTCTCCTAACCTGCTTTTACGTCTGGATCTAATCAGCCGGCTTCCTGACTTTCTGCTCTCAAAGGCATCGTGCTAATGAATTATGTTTATCAAGTGCCTAAATATAAATCCCGAGGCTGCGTGGCTGACTTGTCATTTACATGCCGACAGGAGGGAAAGGCGAACATTGTGTACCCAATTAGTAGAGCGAGAGACAGAAAAGGGGCTCTGGAGGTGGTCCGCAAGTCAAGTAAGAACTTGTGCAGTTCAGTATATATAAGGAAATGGGCCGCATTAATGCACATTGTTCAGGGATCTCAGTAATTTTTTAAAGTAACACTTCATAATTTATTTTTTTTGCATATACAATGCTACATCTCCTGTAATATTCTATATGTGTGATTTATTTTATGCCAGCCTTGTTGCATCCATACATTTCCTCCTTTATTACAGGCAGCTGGGTCATGTGATCTCCAGTCTGACCATGAACTCAGTACATGCTCACAGGGGAAACAGGAAGTCAGTTTGTGACTTCCTGTGGGCTGAATAATCACCTCCTGATGTGGGCTGAATAATCACCTCCTGACAGCTCAGATCCCTCCATACCCAGCTCCACCCTCCTTATTCTACTGCATGCCCCTGATATAACTGATGATAGCATTGCAATTTAGAAGTTGTGTATCACGATTCCTATGTGCAGAACATTCTGTATTGTTCTGCTATGCTCTCCTGCAGAGCCGGTATATATTGTTTATGGTGCAGAGCATTTTGCAGGATGAATGCTCTGCTGGTTGTTTCACAGCACTGGGTTTCTTGCTGGTCCTGGCAGGTGCTCACTTAAATTCTTCTTGTTCCCGGTGATTGCTCTGCTACATTAGGGATCATGTTAGCTCAGGACGCCGCCAGTCGTACTTCCTGGTTACAGTTGTGCTGTTGGCTCCTGTGTGCTCAGTGTTCAGATTTGGCCTCTCAACTGCGGATTGTTGTTGATCCGTCTCTGCCTGTCCCCCCTGTTTCTGTTGTGACTTCCCGGCTTCTGACCTCGGACTTCCTCCTGACCACGTCCCCGCCTGCTCCCTGTATTTTGTGCGTACTCTCCTGGAACCTTGACCTTCGGCTTGTATTTTGACCCCGTCTCTGTCTGCCCCTCGTGTACTGTAGTGTCCTCCTGGTTTATGACCTCGGCCTCTCTGACTATATCTCCATCTACTGCATACAAGTAGTGTCTAGCGCCACCTTGTGACAGTCATCACATTGTAAAGTTAAAACACTTTCCTAACTAACGCTGACAGTCTATATCTGTAATAGCTACAGTATAAACTACAATTTTATATACTGAGCAGGTACATCCAAGACTTGCAGAAAAAAATAACCACAATGCTATTAATGAAAGGGGTTGCATATTTTCTAAAAACCCTGATACCAAAAGTTATTTATTTTATAAAACAAACTGTGCTTTATTCACCGTCCCCAGGTCCAGCGCGGAGTCTCCGCTGCTTTCTGCTACTGTCTGCAGTGCTGACATCACCAGAAACACCGCTGCATACAATCAGTGAGCTCATCAATTTTGGATGTGTAGATGGCTGCTGAGCTCACTGATACTGGAACAGGTCTTTATTTTTAAGGGGTGCTCTATTCCATAGTTATACCCCCCGTCCCCTAATAATAAAGACACAGATTTTCCCAACTGGGCATAAACCACAGAGATTCTCTTCTGCGGGTGCAGCCGTTATATGATTGGCCAGCGTCAGAGGTGAAAGACCGCCCAGTTGGCTGAAGGGAAAAGTTTGGAATGGAAAAGTCCTTTAAAAAATAAAAAAAACTGTTCCAGAATTAGTGAAGCAGCGATGCTTGGAGGAGATAGGTCCTGGCAGGATGGTGACGGCCACCCTCATACTCATGCACGGACCAGTAATGCTGCAGAACCCGCCACCATGACTTTTTGCTGTACTTTGGCCCCCGGACATCTGGGCAGAAAATACAGAAGTGATTGATGCACCGCCACCACCACCGATAGCACCGGGCACCCTCCGGGGGGATTGAAACCAGTGATAGTGGCTTTGGTTTCCCACCACAGACGATGCCAGGCGTGGTTTAATGCGAACCATTAATGGTAAGATCCCCCCACATCAAAGACAGTTGGTTCCTCTCCCACTTAAGTGACTGGCGCTCTCCCAAAATATTGTCCGATGCAGCTCTGCACCCATTAGTATAAGGCTGGCAAAAAAAGTACCATATACGCGTTCTGCAATCTTAGTGATCCCTACAGTAAAAGTGACTGCACCCGCCGCTTCTGATGTTTTCTGGGGTACCCTAAGGATACAGTATGTCACAAAAGAGAGTACACCCCTCACATTTTTGTAAATATTTTATTATATGTTTTTTATGGTACAACACTGAATATATGGCCACAATAAGTATTGACACTTTGGGCACAATTTGGCCATTTTCACTTAGGGGTGTACTCACTCTTGGTGCCACCACTTTAGACATTAATGGATGTGTTGAGTTATGTAGAGGGCACCAAATTTAAGCTGACTTCACATGTCCAGTAATCATCTATTAGAATGGATCCTACAAAGGTCACATGTCCAGTAATCATTTATTAGAACAGATCCTGCAGAGATCACACACCCAGTAATCATCCATTAGAATGGATCTTGCAGAGCTCACACGTCCTGTAATCATCCATTAGAGCGGATCCTGCAGAGATCTCACGTCCAGTAATCCTCCATTAGAACAGATCCTGCAGAGATCACAAGTCCAGTAATCATCCATTAGAACAGATCCTGCAGAGATCACACATCCGTAATCATCCATTAGAATGGATCCTGCAGAGATCACACATCCAGTAATCATCCATTAGAATGGATCTTGCAGAGCTCACACGTCCAGTAGTCATCCATTAGAGCGGATCCTGCAGAGATCTCACGTCCAGTAATCATCCATTAGAACAGATCCTGCAGAGATCACAAGTCCAGTAATCATCCATTAGAACAGATCCTGCAGAGTTCACATGTCCAGTAATCATCCATTAGAATGGATCCTGCAGAGATCAAAAGTCCAGTAATCATCCATTAGAATGGACCCTAGAAAGATCACACATCCAGTAATCGTCCATTAGAGCGGATCCTGCAGAGATCACATGTCCATTAATCAACCATTAGATCAGATCCTGCAGAGATCACACATCCAGTAATCATCCATTAGAACGGATCCTGCAGAGATCACACATCCAATAATCGTCCATTAGAGCGGATCCTGCAGAGATCACATGTCCAGTAATCAACCATTAGATCAGATCCTGCAGAGATCACACATCCAGTAATCATCCATTAAGGCCCTGTTACACGCAACGATGTATCTAATGATATATCGCCGGGGTCATGGATTCCGTGACGCACATCCGGCATCGTTAGCGACGTCGTTGCGTGTCACAGCAAGGAACGGCCGTTAACGATGGAAAATACTCACCTTATCGTGGTTCCTTTTTAAAAAATGTTTGATTGTTGAGCACGCAGGTTGTCCTCAAGATTTGATGTTCTTCTGCCTGTCTGTCCTGAAGAAGGGAGCTGGGGCTCCTGAAACGCGTTGACCTGATCATGAAATAAAAGTAACATTAATCTTAATGCTTTCATCATTGGTCATTGGCGCGGCGTGAAAACCCTTCTCTGCTACTATCTGTTAGGATCCGTTTTTTAAACATGAGGAATGTATCCATTAACAGATTGCTCTCACCTTTGTGATATACTGTGTATCCAAGAAAAACAAAAAAAGTGACAACAAACAAAACGACTTCCTTATTTTTGTTTCCCCTAATTGCATTTATAACCCAGAGCTGATCCCATTGCTGCAAGATCAAATGATGGAGCGATAAAGCGCAGGACTCTACTGCCTATGCACAGTCTGGAAGATGAAGTATTATTATTATTATTATTATTATTATTATTATTATTATTATTATTATTATTATTATTATTATTATTATTATTTATTATTATTATGAAGTATATTTGTGCCCAAACCTGTAGAAATAAATGTCTTCCCGCTGTCTGGATCCATAAAGGGAGCTGGAATGCCGCATGACCTCCATTTACTTTGCCGCTTAACACATTGATCCTGCGCAGTTAATGGGACCCACTTCAAGACGTCGTCATTAAGGCGCACGCTAATTAATATTAATGCAGCTCCGCATGCAATAAAGCCAATGTTATTAGTTTGGTCCATTTTCCATGTGAGTCAGAGGATGCAGGCACCGATGTAACTCAATTAGGAGGAAATGTGACCGGGCGCAGTGGTTACTACAGAGATAATGTCAGGCGTAGAGAGAGGTCAGCGCTCGATTACCAGGGAGATAGCAGCATCTAACATGTCAGATCGTCTTCTGCATCCAGAAAGCCGACATGAAAGAGACACAAGACATGATAAGAGTCCTAAAAATAACCTCCCCCGCCACTCCTTATTTACTGTGTCTCATTCTTAGAACCTTTTTACTTCTGTATCCAATTTCTCTCCAAAATCTCCCAAACGCACATTTCACTTCAATTGTCCTGGATTTTCCAAAAATCATAAATCACCAGTAAAATGTACAGATAAAGGGATCCCATAGTAAAAAAAAATGGGCTCTACTGGTCAATGCTACGCTCCTAAACATCTTTGACAGAGGTATTTGCACCATTATTAAATTTTTGAAGTACATTTTCCATGTAATGCTAGACACTACGAGCATTATGAATAGAAGGGTGGTCAGACAAGCCGGGATCATAAGACAGGAGGTAACATATAAGGTTCAGGGAGCAGACAGAGACGTGGTCAGGAAGAGGTCCGAGGTCAGAAGCCAGGAGGTAACGTATAAGGTTCAGGGAGCAGACAGAGACGTGGTCAGGAAGAGGTCTGAGGTCAGAAGCCAGGAGGTAACGTATAAGGTTCAGGGAGCAGACAGAGACGTGGTCAGGAAGAGGTCCGAGGTCAGAAGACAGGAGGTAATGCAAAAGGTTCAGGGAGCAGACAGAGATGTGGTCAGGAAGAGGTCAGAAGCCGGGAGGTAACGTATAAGGTTCAGGGAGCAGACAGAGACGTGGTCAAGAAGAGGTCCGAGGTCAGAAGCCAGGAGGTAATGTATAAGGTTCAGGGAGCAGACAGAGACGTGGTCAGGAAGAGGTCCAAGGTCAGAAGACAGGAGATAACGTATAAGGTTCAGGGAGCAGACAGAGACGTGGTCAGGAAGAGGTCCGAGGTCAGAAGACAGGAGTTAATGCATAAGGTTCAGGGAGCAGACAGAGATGTGGTCAGGAAGAGGTCAGAAGCCGGGAGGTAACGTATAAGGTTCAGGGAGCAGACAGAAACGGAGTCAGGAAGAGGTCCAAGGTCAGAAGACAGGAGGTAATGCATAGGGTTCAGGGAGCAGACAAAGATGTGTACAGGAAGAGGTCAGAAGCTGGGAGGTAACGTATAATAATAATAATAATTTTATTCATTTATATAGCGCTATTAATTCCACAGCGCTTTACATACATTGGCAATACTGTCCTCATTGGGGCTCACAATCTAGGTTCCCTATCTGTATGTCTTTGGAGTGTGGGAGGAAACCGGAGTACCCGGTGGAAACCCACACAAACACGGGGAGAACATACAAACTCCTTGCAGATGGTGTCCTTGGTGGGATTTGAACCCAGGACCCCAGCGCTGCAAGGCTGCAGTGCTAACCACTGAGCCACCGTGCCCCCCAAGATATAGGGAGCAGACAGAAACGGGGACAGGTAGAGGTCCAAGGTCAGAAGACAGGAGGTAATGCATAGGGTTCATGGAGCAGACAAAGATGTGGTCAGGAAGAGGTCAGAAGCCGGGAGGTAACGTATAAGGTTCAGGGAGCAGACAGAAACATGGTAAGGAAGAGTTCCGAGGTCAGAAGCCGGGAGGTATCGTATAAGGTTCAGAGAGCAGACAGAAACATGGTCAGGAAGAGGTCAGAAGCCAGGAGGTAACATATAAGGTTCAGTGAGCAGACAGAGATGTGGTCAGGAAGAGGTCTAAGTTTAGAAACCGGGAGATAACGTATATAGTTCAGGGAGCAGACAGAGATGTTGTCAGGAAGAAGTCCGATGTCAGAAGCCAAGATCAGAACACTTACACCAGACAGGAGCCAAGAGCACACTGAGCAAACAGAATGTACGACTGGCGAAGTTCAGACAGAGCAAACCCAGTAAATAAACAGAGCAATCACCAAGAATGAGGCGCATCTGTGAAGGCACCTCCCAAAACCAGCGTGGACCCTAGTGCTGAAAGACAACCTGTCAGCAAGTGCACAAGACACATAGCAGAGTATTTTGAAATGCAAAATGCTCTGCACAGTGGAGCCATGACAAAAGCATTCCAAATGCAAAATACTCTGCACAGCGGAACCGTGACATTCCACTTTTCTTTGCCTCTGCATTGACCATATCCTTATACAAGATGTTACCACGCATTAAAATCTGGCCACGTTGTTCCTCAAAGAAGTCTCTTCTCTCTTTCTGGAGACTATTGAGGCATAGGTTGCTGGTGCATTTGAAACTTTCAAAAGGAACTGGGAATGACCAATTAACGATCACTGGGGGGGGGGTTAACTATATCTAGTGCATCCTAAGTTGCCGGCTGTTGAACAAGAGCAGCCAAGGAAATTTACGTATTTTCATGGGCCTTCTTTCCTCCCTTGCTTATATATTAGGAATTATGTCATGCCAGAGAGTACAGACGCTCCGCGTGCAGCACAATACAAGGTACCAATGGGGCTGGTATGAAAGGAAGGCTCTGGTGATAGGGAGAGAGGAGAAGAGATACCTCCTGCAACTCACCTGAGTCTGTACTCTACGATCCCTAACATCCCCATACGGGTTGTTCCCCTTGTCGTTGTCACATGCCTTGGCCCTTGCTTGCTGTGAACTCACCCTGGCTAGTGAGAAGGCTGGCAAGAGCACTAGTCTCATCACTGCAATCATACAACACAAGGAAATGGAGACAGACAGATGGAAAATAGACACAAAAAGGAAAACACTCCAAGCTCCTCCAATGCAGCTAAACATCACAGCTGCATTTGTCACAACTTCTCAGCTTCTTCCAGATACAGGCTTTTTTTCAAAGTGGTCAGCAATAGAATGGGAATCTATAAACGGCATCAGATTGTAAGACATGTGACTTTTTATAGCAAAAGGGCAGTGATTACAAAGAGCTGCACCTGAGATTAAGGCTACAAAGGACAGCTGGATAGGAAAAAGAGTCCTTGACCCCTGCAGCACTAAAAGAAAGTAGATTCATTCAAATACAAGCTGTAGACCTGCATATAATAAGGTGTTGTGACCTTCTTGTCCCAGACTCACCAGAGGTCTCCCCAGAGAGGGACACACACATGGTATTAGGTTTATAAGGAATTATGTATTGTACAAAGAAAAGCCTTAAAGGGTTATTCCCATGTTGATACATGGATATTGTCACATAGTGCTGATAAAAACAAGTAATGTCACAATGTACTGCTCATTACTATTTGTAGCTGTTGTATAAATATTCTATAAATATTAACACTTTTTTTATCTATAGCTTGAGGCCTCGGAGAACGACCACTTCTGTTATTTAGTTTGTCAGCACCGCGCTGACGATGGCAAGGATGAGGAGGTAGCAGCCTTCTGAAAGTGATCCTGGCTGGCTTCAAAACACAGCTTACAAGCTCTACAGAAAAAGAGCTTGTAAGCACTGGCTATGTTTGGCTGTCTAGCAGCGGTGGTCGGTTTCCAAGGCAATGAGCTGTAAACTAAAAATGTAAAATGAGCAATAAAGTACACAATTGCTTGTTTGATTGTTTTTTATCTACCAGCACTTTCTGACATTTGTGGCAATGGAAATAACCCTTTAATAAAACTGAGCCTATGGTAATATATGAGGAACCACATAAGCAGCAGTTCCATAAAATATTCTATTAGTAGAGTCGTTATCTTTGCGGATGATTGTCAAGGGAGGAATTTGGGTGAAGACTGCTAATGGAGTCTTCGTTTGGGATACCAGAGACGGTGCCGTATTAGCTGTATACCAGTGTCGATATATCAATGTATCAGACAATGAATACATAAGACATGTTCTCCTTGAGCCAGCATCACCAACTGCACTCGTGTATTGGAAGACACCCAATTATACAGAAAAGCTACTTTGACCTTGAAGCTAAACAGGGAGTTCTCCACTCCTTAATTTCTCACAGCATCTTGTAGAACACAACTTTGTTCCTTGCACATTCTTTCTGTGTGAACATTACTGATAAGACTTTTGCTCATTATTTGAAAACTTCCATTATTTGTACATCTGTTCACTTATCCTTGGTAACCCCTTCATGACTATACAACTTTGAACAGGGAGTATTATAGATCTGTGCAATTGCTACATAGACAGACAGATTATTATACAACTACATCTACATTTTGATTATTTACATACACAGATATTCTTATTACGTTTAAACAAACATACTACAGCTCAGACAACCTTCACATGATGAGATAGAGATACAGATTAATGTGATAAAATGTAATATGTGGCTGAGGGACCAGCACGTCACCCCATGGAGACGTAGCCATTTTTATTTATTTATTTTTTTGCTTTAGCTTTTTCCTCCTCATTTTCTTAATAAAGTCCATATCTTTTTTTATTTCTCCATATGAGGCTTGGTTTTTATCTGTGGGACAAATTGTAGTTTTAGAATGACGCCATTAATTTTACCATACGATCTACTGAAAGGCGGAACTAAAATCCAAGTCAGATGTAACTGAAAAACATAAACCAAAACACAGCGATTCTACTGTTGTTTATTGGATATTGTTGTTACTTTGCTGATTATGCGCTAAAAAAAAATGTTAGGTTTTTTTTATTCAAAATCCCCGACATATTTTTTAACCCATAATACTAAACTAAGACTAATAATAGAACCTTCGTTACAAAATTTTCAGCTTCTTAGTTGCTGCAAAAATGAGTACACCCCAAACTACTGCATCTAGTAGTTTGGATGACTTCCATGAATTGTAAGGATAGTGTACCGCCCCGCGCTCGGCCGCAGCCGAGCCGCTCGGATCCGGGCTTATTTGGTGGGTGGCACGTCGCTCTGAAGGGAGGCTGGCGCTACGTGAGGGGATTTCGGTGGGGGGAGGTTCACGGCCGAGGCCGTGGTGTTTATGGATGTAAGTTCGTGACGCCACCCACGGGTTGTGGTGAGTGTGGACACCACCGCTGCCGTTAACTAGGCTCCCCGGGGACGGTGTTGCGCAGCCTGGTGTTGACCCCTCCGTGGGTAGGGGGTCATGGTCCCGGTGGTTGCGAGGTGCGGGCGTGTTAGTGCGGTGCGGTGCGCAGCCCGAGGGCACTGTTGTACTCACTTTGACAAATACACCGGAGTCTCTGGTAAACCAAAAAGGATGGTGGTCGGTGCCCGCAGCCAGCCTCTTCTGGTCCCCCACCAGGTTGGTGGTTCCCGCCTTTCTCCTGCACCTCTTTTTGTAGAACTTGACTGCCTATGCTTCAGCAACGGGAGTCCGCTCCCCGGCTTTATGTGTGTTGGGGAGCCCGTTTGCCCGCAGTCGCTGGCTCGTGGGATCTCTCTGCCTGTGCGGTGGCTTTCTATCCCCCTCGGTGGGCTGTTGCCGTCTTTCGGGTCTTGGGACGGGAAAGAACCTAAGGTCCAGACCTCAATCAGTAAATTCGACGTGGTCTAGTGGCTTCTGGACCTTGTTCTGGGTCTGAATACCCCTCCTTGTGCTCCGGTTTCCAGTTGGTTCCCCGGTTCGGTACCGGCGGGCCACTACCCTGTCCCGGTCCCTTACGGTTCCACCAGCCGTCTTCCCGGCTCCTGCAGGCAGCAACCACCGTCTGCCTCCCTGCCGTGGTACCAGGGCTACGACCCCGGCACCGGTCAGTGTTGCCGCTGCAGACCTGACGCCTCAGGCCTGCTATACTGCAACTTGAACTCCACTACACACTCTAGACTACACTCAACTGCTGACCTTGACTGATTGTTTGTTTTCCTGTCTCAGGCCCTCTGAACTCCTCGGCGGGCGTGGCCAACCGCCTGGCTCTGCCCCCTGGTGTGACCATTGAACACTGAGAGAGGTGACAAGGGTTTTTAGGTTGGCTGCTGTCACCTTATTACGGGAAGGGTGTTTGTGCAAGGGCCTACCTGTGACTACCTGGCTAGTCCAGGGCGTCATAATAGCGCTACTAAAGGCCACTTTACACACAGAGATAAATCTGCAGCAGATCTGTGGTTGCAGTGAAATTGTGGACAATCAGTGCCAGGTTTGTGGCTGAGTACAAATGGAACAATATGTCCATGATTTCACTGCAACCACAGATCTGCCAAATATTTATCTCTGTGTGTAAAGCCCGCTTAAGTCTTCTATCTAGTTGGTGAACTATTGTAAGTTCTATAATTTTCCATTCTTCAAGAACGAGCTCTTTTAGAGCGTGGATGCCGGAGGGAGAGTGATGGAGACTTATTTCTTCAGAATTCCCCATAGGGGTCTGGTTGGGATAGATTAAGAGACACTTGGCCGCTGAATTATTGTCACCCTGTTTTGCTTCAGAAATTCTGCAGATGTGAGATTTGTATCGTCATCTTCGAGAAGAGCTCATCTACCATAGGCCCTGGCACATTGTCCGAGGCTATTTTGTGCCTCGGCTTTAGGAGTGTGATGACCGTCACAAGGTAGCGCTAGACGCATTTGTATACAATAAATGGAGAGGTATTCAAACAGATCGCAAACCAGGAGCGGGCAGACAGAGACGAGGTCAAGATACAAGCCGAAGGTCAGGGTTCCAGGAGAGTACATACAAAATACAGGGAGCAGGCGGGGACGTGGTCAGGAGAAAGTCCGAGGTCAGAAGCCGGAAAGTCACAACAGAAACAGGGGAGGACAGGAAGAGATGGGTAAAAACAGTCCGGAGTCGAAAGGCCAAGACCAGAACACTGAGTACCACGGTAGCCAACAGCACAACTGTAAACAGCAAGTACAACTGGCGGCGTCCTGAGCTAACACGCTCCCTAATGAGCAGAGCAATCACCGGGAACGAAAAGGATCTGCGTGAGCACCTCCCAGGACCAGCTTGGAACCCAGTGCTGTGAACAACCAGCAGAGCATTCATCCTGCAAAATGCTCTGCACCATAAGCAACATATACCGGCTCTGAAGGAGCGCATAGCAAAACAATACAGAATGTTCTGCACCTAGGAATCATGACAAGGAGTGGCTTCTTACTTGGACGACCACCACGTTCCTCTCCAGTCTACACTGGATTGTGTCACCCCTGATTCTGCTTTTTACTTCTTTTGATAATTGCAGGGAATTTACATGTGGACTTCGTCCTCCTTTCTAATCAGAAGACGCTCCTCTTTAGGTGGTCACATCCATGGTTGCCTGGACGTTTCTATGAGATGCTGCAGTTCCATCTTTGTTACATTTTTTTATATCACCTTTATGTAGATTTTTGTGATCTTCTTGTAGCCTTCACTTTCCTTGTGTACAGAAATTATTTTCTTTCTCAGGTGACATTTCTCTTCCATGTGGTGCCATTGCTGAAAGCATGAAACAGGAAGAGGTTTGTTAAGAAATGGCATTGTGTAGTGTCCTGTCTGCTGCACACTGGTGTAATGAATAATTAAACAGACTTGTGGTTGAATTCTTGTTGATTAGAATTTTGTAGTCTAAAATGTATCTTTTTTACCTAACTTTCATTGGGGTGTACTAATTATTTTTCTACATAGTCTTAAATGAATTTGTTAGGAAAATTACTTTGTTTGGGTATGTATGTAATAGCAAATCTTGTTTGCAACCAATGATGATATTTTTGGGAGTATTTTGTAGTATGGTAACTCATTGAAAATGTTGATTCTGAAAGGAATCTTAAACCACCAGTACAACATTTTTTTTTATTGTACCTCTGTAATGGCACTTTAAATGTAAGTCCCCTGAGCCTTCTCTTATACTCTCCTTCCACCGCCTTGCTCTGGTCTAGTTCTGGCCTCATAAAGGACTCGTTCTAACCTCATTCTAGCCTTGTTCCGGACTCATTCCAGTCTTGTTTTGGCTTTGTACTGGACTCGTTTTGGCCCCTCATTCTGATCTTATTCTTGTCTTGTTCTGGCATCGTTCCGGACTCGTTCTGATCTCGTTCTGGCCTTGTTCTGGCCATGTCCTGGCATCGATCTAATCTTGTTCTGGCCTCGTTCTGGTCTCGTTCTGGCCTCGTTTTGATGTCGCTCTGTCCTCGTTTTGATCTCCTTCTGTCCTCGTTCTGGCTTCGTTCTGGTCCTATTCTAGCCTCGTTCTGGCCTTGTTCTGTCCTCGCGTTAGTCTCGTTCTGGCCTTGTTCTGGTCTCGTTCCGGCCTTGTTCTAATCTCAATCCGGCCTCTTTCTTGCCACATTCTGTCATCGTTCTGGTCTCGTTCTAGCCTCATCCTGGCTTCATTCTGTTCTCGTCTTGGCCTCGTTCTGGTCTCATTCTGGTCTCATTCTGTCCTCGTTCTGGTCTCATTCTGGTCTTGTTCTGGCCACGTTCTGGCCTCATTCTGATCTCAATCTGTCCTTGTTCTGGTCTCATTCTATCCTCATTCTGTCCTCGTTTTGTCCTCGTTCTGGTCTCATTCTGGTCTCGTTCTGGCCTTGTTCTGGCCACGTTCTGGTCTCATTTTGATCTCGTTCTGTCCTTGTTCTGGTCTCATTCTATCATCGTTCTGTCCTCGTTCTGTCCTCGTTCTGGTCTCATTCTGGTCTCGTTCTGGCCTTGTTCTGGCCTCATTCTGTCCTCGTTCTGATCTCGTTCTGTCCTCGTTTTGATGTCGTTCTGTCCTCGTTTTGATCTCGTTCTGTCCTCGTTCTGTCCTCGTTCTGGCTTCGTTCTGGTCCTATTCTAGCCTCGTTCTGGCCTTGTTCTGTCCTCGCGTTAGTCTCGTTCTGGCCTTGTTCTGGTCTCGTTCCGGCCTTGTTCTAATCTCAATCCGGCCTCTTTCTTGCCACATTCTGTCATCGTTCTGGTCTCGTTCTAGCCTCATCCTGGCTTCATTCTGTTCTCGTCTTGGCCTCGTTCTGGTCTCATTCTGGTCTCATTCTGTCCTCGTTCTGGTCTCATTCTGGTCTTGTTCTGGCCTTGTTCTGGCCACGTTCTGGCCTCATTCTGATCTCGATCTGTCCTTGTTCTGGTCTCATTCTATCCTCATTCTGTCCTCGTTTTGTCCTCGTTCTGGTCTCATTCTGGTCTCGTTCTGGCCTTGTTCTGGCCACGTTCTGGTCTCATTTTGATCTCATTCTGTCCTTGTTCTGGTCTCATTCTATCATCGTTCTGTCCTCGTTCTGTCCTCGTTCTGGTCTCATTCTGGTCTCGTTCTGGCCTTGTTCTGGCCTCATTCTGTCCTCGTTCTGTCCTCGTTTTGATGTCGTTCTGTCCTCGTTTTGATCTCGTTCTGTCCTCGTTCTGTCCTCGTTCTGGCTTCGTTCTGGTCCTATTCTAGCCTCGTTCTGGCCTTGTTCTGTCCTCGCTCTGGTCTCGTTCCGGCCTTGTTCTAGTCTCAATCCGGCGTCTTTCTTGCCACATTCTGTCATCGTTCTGGTCTTGTTCTAGCCTCATCCTGGCTTCATTCTGTTCTCGTCTTGGCCTCGTTCTGGTCTCATTCTGTCCTCGTTCTGGTCTCGTTCTGGTCTCGTTCTGGCCTTGTTCTGGCCACGTTCTGGTCTCATTCTGATCTCGTTCTGTCCTTGTTCTGGTCTCATTCTATCCTCGTTCTGTCCTCGTTCTGTCCTTGTTCTGATCTCATTCTGGTCTCGTTCTGGCCTTGTTCTGGCCACATTCTGGTCTCATTCTGATCTTGTTCTGTTCTTGTTCTGGTCTCATTCTATCCTCGTTCTGTCCTCATTCTGTCCTCGTTCTGGTCTCATTCTGGTCTCGTTCTGGCCTTGTTCTGGCCACATTCTGGTCTCATTCTGATCTCGTTCTGTCCTTGTTCTGGTCTCATTCTGTCCTCGTTCTGTCCTCATTCTGGTCTCCTTCTAGTCTCGTTCTGGCCTCATTCTGTCCTCGTTCTGATCTCGTTCTGTCCTCGTTTTGATGTCGTTCTGTCCTCGTTTTGATCTTGTTCTGTCCTCGTTCTGGCTTCGTTCTGGTCCTATTCTAGCCTCGTTCTGGCCTTGTTCTGTCCTCGCTCTGGTCTCGTTCCGGCCTTGTTCTAGTCTCAATCCGGCCTCTTTCTTGCCACATTCTGTCATCGTTCTGGTCTCGTTCTAGCCTCATCCTGGCTTCATTCTGTTCTCGTCTTGGCCTCGTTCTGGTCTCATTCTGGTCTCATTCTGTCCTCGTTCTGGTCTCGTTCTGGTCTTGTTCTGGCCTTGTTCTGGCCACATTCTGGTCTCATTCTGATCTCGTTCTCTCCTTGTTCTGGTCTCATTCTATCCTCGTTCTGTCCTCGTTCTGTCCTCGTTCTGGTCTCATTCTGGTCTCATTCTGGCCTTGTTCTGGCCACGTTCTGGTCTCATTCTGATCTTGTTCTGTCCTTGTTCTGGTCTCATTCTATCCTCGTTCTGTCCTCGTTCTGTCCTCGTTCTAGTCTCATTCTGGTCTCGTTCTGGCCTTGTTCTGGCCACATTCTGGTCTCATTCTGTCCTCGTTCTGGTCTCGTTCTAGTCATGTTCTGGCCTTGTTCTGGCCACGGTCTGGCATCATTCTAGCCTCGTTCTGGCATAGTTCTGGTCTCATGCAGTCCTTGTTCTAGTCTCGTTCTGGCCTTGTTCCGGCCTTGTTCTGGCCACGTTCTAGCATTGTTCTGGTCTCGTTCTGGCCTTGTTCTGGTCTTATTCTGGAGACATTCTGGCTTCATTCTTGCCTTGTTCTGGCTCTCATAGAGATGCTTTGAGGGCCTGTGACGTTGCTTCTGACTTCCGGACAGCCAGAAGCTATGAGCACAAGATGGCGCTACGGGACCGGATTGACGCCGAATAAGGATGAAAACGCTGGGTGGGGGTTAGATTTAAAGCACTACTGGTACAAAAAAAATAATTTTCCACTGGTGTTTTAAAGTTTTCTGACAAATCTGTTGGGGGGTGCTAATTTATGCTAAGCACTGAATGTCCGCTCCCACCGGCAACTGACAATTTCAGACCGAAAAGAACTGAAGTCCTCAGATGCCTTGCATGTATGAAGCGCCTTGAAGATTGGGTAGGAAGGTGGATGCTTTTGCCATGCACTGTCTTTTTCAAGCCTGTATGTAAGGAGAACGAGATAAGATTTTGAGATTAGCTTAATATAGAGCTCACTAAAATATACTGAATTTTCGCTGCTTTTACCCCTTTGTGAATGACTGTCCTCACATTGTATCACTGCACTGCTACATTGTGTCATTGCTCTGTTACATTGTATCACTGCACTGCTACATTGTGTCATTGCTCTGTTACATTGTATCACTGCACTGCTACATGGTGTCATTGCTCTGTTACATTGTATCACTGCACTGCTACATTGTGTCATTGCTCTGTTACATTGCATCACTGCACTGCTACATTGTGTCATTGCTCTGTTACATTGTATCACTGCACTGCTACATTGTGTCATTGCTCTGTTACATTGTATCACTGCACTGCTACATTGTGTCATTGCTCTGTTACATTGTATCACTGCACTGCTACATTGTGTCATTGCTCTGTTACATTGTATCACTGCACTGCTACATTGTGTCATTGCTCTGTTACATTGTATCACTGCACTGCTACATTGTGTCATTGCTCTGTTACATTGTATCACTGCTCTGCTACATTGTGTCATTGCTCTGCTACATTGTGTCATTGCTCTGCTACATTGTGTCATTGCTCTGTTACATTGTGTCATTGCTCTGTTACATTGTGTCATTGCCCTGTTACATTGTGTCATTGCCCTGTTACATTGTGTCATTGCTCTGCTACATTGTGTCATTGGTCTGCTACATTGTGTCATTGCTCTGTTACATTGTATCACTGCACTGCTACATTGTGTCATTGCTGTGCTCAGAGGTTTTATACAAGGGTTGGCTTGGCCCCCAGTTGGGGGTTTGGTTATGATATTGTGTAGGTGCCGTCTTCATGTTTGCAGCGGTGCTGTCTCCATGTTTTGGTGCTGAAGTCTATTATGATAGTGACATCCTGTCTTCTCACACTTTGAACACCCTGTTAACCCACTCTTTCGCTCTTTTGGGTGTGGGGGATGACCGGGGAAGACGACGCAGAGAAACAAGACAAATTCAAGAAGGAAGTATTTAAAAACAGGAAGGATCTACAAAAATATCGTTCGAAGAAGAGTCGGGAGCGTCAAAGCCAAAGAGGGAAAATGCGAGCAGGGACGAGGTAGGAAGAGTGGTCAGGAAAAGGGCTAAGTGACGCGGTCAGGAGTGCACGGAGGAAAGATAGAGCGGCGAGGAAAAGGAGGACAGCGTCTCCGAGAGGAAGGGACATCCCTGAGAGGAAAGAAGGCCACCGCAGCAAGGAGACGAGGGCACAGCTGCGAAGAAAAGGGAAACGGCACAAAGGGTGGGCCTCGAAAGGAATAGAGCAAAGCGCATCAACGTCTAAAGTGCTTCAGGGCGCCTGCAAAAAAAAAAAAAAGAATGCAGAAAGTCGAGAAAAGTGAAGCGTGTGGTTGAGGTGGTGAAGAAAAGTTGAGGTGCCAGAGGATAGGAGAACGTTGCAGGAGGTGGACGAGAAAAAGAGAAGTGACATGTTTTTAAGAAGAGTGGTGGATACTTATCTCAGCAAAGAGAGAAGTGAAGCATGCTCAGAAGTGAAGTACGAGGAGCAGCGTGTGAGCACGTAGGACCGCAGACCAGCCGAGACCACCTTCATGGGGACCACGTATGAGTAAGAAACCAGCTCCATCAACCATATCTGGAGACAGAACGCAGGACCCATGTGGAAGAGACATTCCTGGGATGTGCCACAAATTGTGCCGGAGAATGTGCCAAGGTCAGTGGGTGCTACATTGCTGCAGGGTAAGGCTGCGTTCACACGCTGAGCTTTTGGGGAGGTTTTGATGTTGTGTTACGAAGCTAATGGGATTGATAGAAATCTCCTGCCTTCTTCGCTTCTTTTTTACGCTGCATACACTCACCTGCGGTGCATTTTTCAAATACGCTGAGTTTTCCGTGTAGATTTTCACCATAGACTTGCATTCGATGCAGAAAATCTGCAGGTAAAAATGCACGTGTTTTTAGTGTCTTTCTGCAGCAAAAAGACATCAAAAAAGCATGTAATCTGCATCTAAGTTTATCAATAAAGTTTTGTCAAAGCAAAACTCCAGGAAGTTTCAAAAACAAAGCAACTTTATTTAAAGCATGATGCACCAGACAAAAACAAAAAACGCAATTAAAAAAACCCCCACAAGTAACCTAATTTAAATAATAGGTGCAGGATTGCTGCAACATCAAAAACTGCCCAAAATCTCATTGTGGGAACGTAGCCTAAATGAGGTCAGGAGCGCTTTATCACCCTGCTGCCTTATTGCTCACCATTATAGCATGTTCAGACATGGCAGATTTACACTATAGATTTCACTGGAGCCGTCTGCCGTACAATGTTCATTGATGGGGTTTTCAATAAAGTCTGCACGGAAATCAAAGCATGTGAGCTATTATGTGGAAAAGCAGATTTCAACCAATGCAATCTGATTGTCATGAGGGTATCTCGCTTGGGGGAGACCTGGGTGAATCTGGTGTCAGAAGGTCACAGCACCTTGCCGCTGGCAGGTTCGCTACTGTTAATTGATAACATCGCTTTGCTTGTGGTGCTGTAAAGGTTAAGCCATTTTCATGTTCAGAATGTGGGAAACGTTTTGCATGTAAATCACATCTTCTTAGACAACAGAATATGTCCTGCCTGGCTGCTGGCTGTAGCTGCCAATCTCAGGTGTGGCTCTTTGGGATCACTCCCCTTCCCTATATAAGCCATGTAATCTAATCACATGATGCCTATGATACAAATGGAATCCCTCATTTCTATATGATCCACTTTGGAAGAAGCGAGCTCTGGTAGAAGTCTGCCGTGTTGTGTGCAGCAGTGGTGTTTGCTGCACTGAAGCCGCTTGCAGTGTCTTTTCCTTTGTATGTCTATTTCCCCTGTTTGTATTCCTTTCCTTGTGTATATGAGTGTAGTGGTGAGTCTAGTAATCTCATCAGCCTACTCACTAGCCAGGGTAAGTGTAAGGCTAGCTGAGGGCCTAAGGTATCCGGCTCAGCGGCAGGTTGCAAGAACCTTTATAGGGACGCTAGGGAGCTCAGGAGTCAGCTTGAGGTGAGTTCAGGAGGTGCCCCCTCACCCCTTTCCCTGGCGCTATAGATCTCCGTTGTATCGTGACCCCTGTGTCCCCTATGTGTTTTAAGATCTTCTGGGGGTTTAGTAGGTAACCCGTGCTAGTCATGTGCGTGACACAGGCTGAAATCAGCAGTGAAACCACAGCCATTTCTGCAGGCAGATTTCACAGCAGAATTATTCTGCAGCATCTGAAGCTTTAATCCAGGTGGAAAAGGAAGGAAAATGGTCTTTACATTTTGTTGTGTAGAATATAGTAAGATGTGTCAGTGATTCTTGACGTATATCCATTTGAAGGATATTTATCGCCTATCCGGAGATATATCCCCCCCCCTGGCATCTTCATGGCAACACGTTTCCCAATCCAGGACGTTTGTACTCAATACATGACTCCAGCGAGGAGGAACCGAATAGAGCAATAGTCATGCGTGTGCCCTATTGCACCATCCATAGTATGTGGTCACTGAAAACAGCCCTGTACAATGCGAGGATCCTGGGCCCCAACGAAAAATGTATCACGGGCCCCATAAATTACCTTCTGCAGGGCCAAAAGCAACATCAGTGGGCCCCTTCAGGCTTCAGAGTTGGCTGTAACCTTTCTGCCTCCTAGTTTCTCCTTGTGACGACATGGACTCTCATGGGTTAAAGTTTCTTAAAATTCAGCCAGACAGCATGATAGATTGTCTATAGCCGGGGGAGAAGTCCCTCATTGTTTTTACAAGACTCTTGTTGACTCAATGTAATTGTGTTGGCCACTGAAAGCCAGACGTATTGTTCTCCAGACTTTTCCAGTAACCATTGTATTGTAGTTGTGTATTGCTAATGTGATTACCTTAGTAGCCATTGTTGAGTCTGTAACTTGCAGACTCCATGTAGATATCTTCAGTCTTTCTGTAGACATCATTTGGATGAACATTGTCCATGCAGCTTGAGATTCATCCAATGGGAGAGGCGCTCTTGTCCAACCAATCGATGAGGACGCAGTGTATCTAAGTGGAAGGCTGTGGCTATAAAAGGGACTTCTTTAAGCCATCAGGTTGTTGATGGATGCTGATGGATCCAGTCTAGGCTCTTTGGAGCTGACTAGAGGATCAGGATATCTTATGGCTTCAATCTAGGGACTCCGGTCCCAGTTGGAGACCATATCCACAGCCTAGGGATTTCGACCCCGGCTGCCAGGATTAGATCATCATACCAGGACTACCTAAGGAGGACACTCAGGTTGGGACAATCCGGTCACCTGGCTACAGACTTTGCAGACCTCACACAGCTTCCTGAATCTGGCGTTATTTCTATCTCGGTGGGTGCCCGCCGAAAGCGGGGTGCTGCTGGATTGGAGTAAGCGGCCCTTGGAATCTCTGAGGCAAGGACATTCTAGATCCCTGGTGAGCCAGCGGAAGGGGGAGACTCTGTTGCCTGTTACATTTGTGTGTTTTGCTGGTTATGTGTTATGTTGTCAGGGCCAGGTGGACGGGCAGACCCAGGAGGTGGATCCACTGGGCCGAACTCCTAGATGGTGGTAAGGGGTCCGGTAGCTGGAGCACTATAGGCAGCAGAACAGTCCGTGCACAGGAGTATAACGGAGAAGTCCCTGGGACTACGGAGTCACTGGTGGTAGTCCGGGTGACGCAGCTCAGGTTCGGAAGCCGAGAAGATGTCAGGCGGGGTCCGGAACCTTTGGAGCGAGATGACAGGTCACCGCAGGGATCCGAGATGGTACGGACTGTCAGGATAGCAGATGGACTGCGTTCGGGGTTCGGGATTCGGTCTGGACCGGATGGCGAGGCAGGCACGGCTCTACAAGAGAGATAGGTGAGTATATACACATATACACCAGGAGACCTGACTCCTAGCTTAAGAAACACGAAGATCAGGCCCCGCCCCCTTGGACATAAACCCCCTTTATACCCTGTACCTGTTTTGCATCATTTCCTGTTAATGGACGCTGGCCCTTTAAGAAAGGGTCAATGACCGCGCGCGCGCCCTAATGCGCATGCGCGCGGCCCGAGTGCCAGAAGCCAGAGCAGGAAGCTGCGAGGAGGAAGCAGCAGGGCCAGGATGGGGCTGTGAAGCCGACGGACGCCGGGTGCGGGGACCAGGACGCTGGGGACGCGCTGGCAAGGGGTGCTGGAGAGCGGGGAGCGGCGGTGACCGGACCAAGGAACCGGGAAGCGAGACGGGGGACCCGGGGAGCGTGACAGGTGAGCCGGAGGGCAGCACAGGGGACCCGGGGAGCGTGACAGTGCCCCCCCCCCCACGCCCCCCTCCCCGCAACCGGGACAGGAAGGCACGGATCAGCGGAGTACCCACATTCTCCCGGGGCTCCCAGGACCTATCCTCAGGACCATACCCTGCCCAGTCCACCAGGAAGAACTGTCGACCCCGTACGGTCTTCATGGCCACGATATCCCTTACCGCATAGATGTCGTCATCGGCTATAGGAGGAGGAGCCGAACTGGCAGCAGCGGAGAAGGGACCCAGGACAACCGGCTTGAGCAGGGAGACGTGGAATGAGTTGGGTATCCTCATCGTGGCCGGGAGCTGTAGCTTGTAGGAGACCTCATTGATCTTGTTGAGGACTTTAAACGGCCCCATGTAGCGAGGACCCAGCTTGTAGGATGGTATCTTCAATCGGACGTACTTGGATGCAAGCCAGACTAGATCTCCAGGAGAGAAACACGGAGGATCCAGACGTCTCTTGTCTGCGTGTCTTTTCATCCGCAGGGAAGCACGCCCAAGGGACGCCTTGACAGAGTCCCAAATGGTTGCAAAGTCACGGGCTACAGTATCAGCAGCAGGGACATCCGAAGAAGGGGATACAGGCAATGGGACGGAGGGCTGAAGTCCGTAAACGACATGGAAGGGAGAGCTGGAGGAGGACTCACTGACGTGGTGGTTATGGGAGAATTCAGCCCAAGGAAGAAGCGTGGACCAGTCGTCGTGATGGGCGTTGACATAGTGACGTAAGAAAGAGGTCAATATTTGATTGACCCTCTCCACTTGGCCATTAGACTGAGGATGGTATGCAGATGAAAAGTCCAGAGTCACTCCCAGATGGTTGCAGAGAGCCCTCCAGAAGCGGGAGGTGAACTGAGTTCCTCTATCGGATACGATGTGAGATGGAAAGCCATGCAAGCGGAAGATGTGATGTATGTAGGCGTCCGCGAGTTCCTGAGCAGAGGGCAATCCAGCCATAGGGACGAAATGAGCCATTTTAGAGAATCGATCCACCACGACCCATATGACTGTGTGTCCGGAGGACAATGGCAAGTCTGTAATAAAGTCCATCGCTATGTGTTGCCACGGAACTGAAGGTATCGGCAGAGGCAGAAGACGGCCATATGGCAGGTGTTTGGGCGTCTTGTTCCTGGCACAAGAGGAGCAGGCAGAGACAAAAGCAGCGACGTCCGTGCGAAGGGATGGCCACCAGTAATGGCGTACAATCGCACCCCATGTTCTCTTCTGACCAGCATGACCGGCTGTTTTCGAGGCATGACCCCAGTGTAACACTTTTTGCCTGTCTGTCTCAGAGACATAGGTCTTCCCGGGCGGTATCTGGGCCAGGGTGACAGGGGCCACCGGAATGATTTTGCTAGGACAGATGATGGGTTGGGTAGTCTCCTCTTCCTGCTCCATGGGCATGAAAGACCTGGACAAGGCATCAGCGCATACATTCTTGTCCGCGGGTCGGAAATGGAGCTGGAAATCAAACCTGGCAAAGAATAAGGACCACCTGGCTTGCCGTGGGTTCAGTCGCTGAGCAGACCGCAGGTATTCCAGGTTCTTGTGGTCCGTGTAAATGATAACGGGGTACACTGCTCCTTCCAGAAGGTAGCGCCATTCCTCCAGAGCCAGTTTGACTGCCAAGAGCTCTCGGTCACCGATGGTGTAGTTGCGTTCAGGCGCTGAGAAGCTCTTGGAGAAGAATCCGCAAGTCACCATCTTCCCGGAGGAGGATTTCTGCATGAGCACTGCTCCGGCTCCTGAGGAGGAGGCATCCACCTCCAAGGTGAACTGGCGGTTTAACTCCGGACGGTGAAGTACAGGAGAGGAGGCAAATGCCCGCTTCAGCGAGCCAAACGCGGCGTCGGCCGCAGGTGACCAGTCCTTTGGATTAGCCTCCTTCTTGGTCAAAGCGGAGAGAGGAGCAGTCAGAGCCGAGAAGTGAGGGATGAACTGGCGGTAGTAGTTGGCGAATCCCAGGAAGCGTTGGATTGCCTTCAGTCCAGAAGGAGGAGGCCAGTTGAGAATGGAGGAGACCTTCTTTGGATCCATCTGCAGTCCGGTATCAGAGATGATGTACCCCAGGAAGGGGAGAGAAGACTGCTCAAAGACACACTTCTCATACTTCGCGTACAGACGATTCTCTCTCAGTCTTTGTAGAACCAGCTGCACGTTCTCTCTGTGGGTCTGGAGGTCCGGAGAGAAGACAAGGATGTCATCCAGATATACTACCACACAGAGGTAAAGAAGGTCCCGGAAGACGTCGTTCACCAGTTCTTGAAAGACGGCTGGGGCGTTACACAGGCCGAAGGGCATCACGCAGTATTCATAGTGCCCATCGCGAGTGTTGAACGCGGTCTTCCATTCGTCCCCAGAGCGGATGCGGACCAGATTGTAAGCACCCCGAAGATCCAGCTTGGTGAACACACGAGCTCCTCTAAGCCGGTCAAACAATTCAGGGATGAGCGGCAGAGGGTACTTGTTTTTTACGGTGATTTGATTCAAACCCCGGTAGTCTATGCATGGGCGTAAGTCGCCCTCTTTCTTCTTGACAAAGAAGAAACCTGCTCCAGCAGGAGAGGAGGATCTCCGGATGAATCCCCTTGCCAGGCTCTCTGTGATGTAAGTAGACATGGCCCTTGTTTCGGCTGGAGACAATGGATATATCCGTCCTCGAGGTGGTGTAGTTCCAGGGAGCAGGTCGATGGCACAATCGTAGGGACGATGTGGCGGAAGTACCTCGGATTCCTTTTTATCAAAGACGTCTGCAAAGGACCAATAGGCCGAGGGCAGCCCCGGTAGGTTCTCTGGAACCGGAGGTCGTCGGATGGGTTGTATGGTCTTCAGGCACTTCTCATGGCACGAAGAGCCCCATCGGGTGATTTCGCCAGTGCCCCAGCTGACTGATGGTTCGTGTGTCCGCAACCAGGGAAGTCCCAGCAGGATTTGATGGGACATGTGTGGGAGGACGTAGAGAGCGATGTTCTCGGTGTGCAGGGCACCGATACGCAGTTCCACCGGCTTGGTGATCCAGGAGATGGTGTCAGAGAGGGGTCTCCCATCCACAGAGGCAATCACGAGGGGCTTGTCAAGTGGAGTAACAGGCACCTGGTACTTGTCCACCGTGGCCTGCTGGATGAAATTGCCTGCTGCCCCGGAATCGAGGTATGCCTCAGCCGTGAACCGCGTCTCTCCCGTTGTCACTTGCACAGTCCATGTAACCGGGTCTGAGAGAGTCCCAGCACCTAGGGTGGCCTCTCCTACCAACCCTAGGCTTTGGAGTTTCCCGGCCTCTCAGGACAGGAGCGTAGCAGGTGTGTGTCCTCTCCGCAGTAAAAGCAGAGGCCCTTGGCGAGCCGCTCAGCTCTACGTTGTTCAGACTGCCGCACTCTGTCGATCTGCATGGGCTCGTGGACGGGGACCCCAGCTGTCGAAGACTGAAGTACGGCGGGCTTCTGCGGAGGAGAGGAATGCCGTACCGGTCGTCTCTCACGGGACACTTCCTTGGATCGCTCCTGAAAGCGGATGTCCACTCGAGTCGCTAGGGTAATCAGGGCATCCAGGGTGGTCGGTACGTCACGACCCGCCAGCTCATCTTTAATTCGCCCCGAGAGTCCTTCCCAGAAGGCGGCGGTTAGGGCCTCGTTGTTCCACCCGAGTTCCGAAGTCAAGGTGCGAAACCGGATTGCGTATTGGCCCACCGTCAGAGTCCCCTGACGCAGCCGGAGAAGAGACGAAGCAGACGCGGAGGCGCGTCCGGGCTCATCAAAGGTGCCACGGAATGCCTGCAGGAAGTCCTGGATGTTCGTGGTCACAGGATCCCCCTTCTCCCACAAGGGGTTCATCCACGCCAGTGCCTCACCCTCTAGATGGGACATGACGAAGGCGACCTTGGCTTGATCAGAGGCAAACAAATGCGGCAGCTGCGTGAAATGGAGGGAGCATTGGTTTAAGAATCCCCTGCAGGTCTTGGGGTCTCCGGCGTACCGGGGTGGTGAGGCCAAACGAAGTCTGGAAGTATCTGAAGAAGTCGCCACGGGAGCTGGAGCCGTGGCTTGACTAGTGGAGGCCCGGGATGCTGAAGACGTGACTGCCGCTTGTAGCGTGTTCAGGCGGGCGTCCACAGAAGACATAAATTGCAGCATGCGGGTCTGAGTCTCACGCTGGCGTTGGAGTTCCTCCTGTACGGCTGCTAGTGCTGCAGCGGGATCCATGGCCTGATCTTACTGTCAGGGCCAGGTGGACGGGCAGACCCAGGAGGTGGATCCACTGGGCCGAACTCCTAGATGGTGGTAAGGGGTCCGGTAGCTGGAGCACTATAGGCAGCAGAACAGTCCGTGCACAGGAGTATAACGGAGAAGTCCCTGGGACTACGGAGTCACTGGTGGTAGTCCGGGTGACGCAGCTCAGGTTCGGAAGCCGAGAAGATGTCAGGCGGGGTCCGGAACCTTTGGAGCGAGATGACAGGTCACCGCAGGGATCCGAGATGGTACGGACTGTCAGGATGGCAGATGGACTGCGTTCGGGGTTCGGGATTCGGTCTGGACCGGATGGCGAGGCAGGCACGGCTCTACAAGAGAGATAGGTGAGTATATACACATATACACCAGGAGACCTGACTCCTAGCTTAAGAAACACGAAGATCATACCCCGCCCCCTTGGACATAAACCCCCTTTATACCCTGTACCTGTTTTGCATCATTTCCTGTTAATGGACGCTGGCCCTTTAAGAAAGGGTCAATGACCGCGCGCGCGCCCTAATGCGCATGCGCGCGGCCCGAGTGCCAGAAGCCAGAGCAGGAAGCTGCGAGGAGGAAGCAGCAGGGCCAGGATGGGGCTGTGAAGCCGACGGACGCCGGGTGCGGGGACCAGGACGCTGGGGACGCGCTGGCAAGGGGTGCTGGAGAGCGGGGAGCGGCGGTGACCGGACCAAGGAACCGGGAAGCGAGACGGGGGACCCGGGGAGCGTGACAGGTGAGCCGGAGGGCAGCACAGGGGACCCGGGGAGCGTGACATATGTGCCGTTAATACTTTGGGGATCTAATAAAGTCTAATTATTGTGATTCCCTCACCGTGTGTTGTCTGAGTAGTGTTACGCCCACGGTTAAGGAGGCCGGCGTTCAGTTGGGATGAGCCCTGAGCCACGCTGTCTTTCTAAAGGCGGCGGGTTTTAGTGGACGAGAGCGCCCACTGAGCCCCGTGTCTCCACAGTCCTCTCTTACACTTTATGCCATTCTGTATTATTTGCTCTTTCACATCCCTCGTTTGTGCTGAGCTTTATGGGCTATCTCCAGCAGACATCACACATCCCTACTGAGCTCATCACTGACCTTATAATGAAGCAGTCGTCTTCTTTTGCCTTTATTCTGAATATATGGTCTAAAGCAGGGGTGGGGAACCTCCGGCCCGAGGGCCGCATGCGGCCCGCCATGACCTTTTATGTGGCCCCCGGGCAGATTCCCGGGGGAGGCAGTGCTGGTGCTGTCACCGCAGTTTGCTGCCGCCGGCCCTTTAAATCCACACATTGCTGTTTGTGCTGCAATGTGTTCTCCCGTCGGCCAGTGCCAATTGTGGGCGGGTCTACAGCAGCCTCAGCTTCCAGCGTTGTGTGCACGCCCCCTGCCCTCCGGAGATCAGTGCCTGCCTTCTCCTTCTGATGCAGTGTGTCCGGCTCCTGCACTCCGGTGATGTGAGTGCAATGCTGCTGTGAGTCCAGCGCCGATCCTCTGCTGCTATGTGCCCTGCCCAATGCTTGTGCCTCCCCACACCAGTTCTGTAAACCTTCTCCCCCAGAGTTGCATGAAACTCTCAGCGCAGTGTGGCCCCCAATATCCTGTGTGCACACCTCCCCCAGTCCTGTGTGCAGCCCCCCAATGTCCTGTGTGCAGCCCATCACCCAGTAGTCCTGTTTGCACCCCCCCCAATCCTGTGTGCACCCCTCCCCCAGTCCTGTGTGCAGCCCCCCAATGTCCTGTGTGCACCCCCACACAATCCTATGTGCAGCCCATCACCCAGTCCTGTGTGCACCCCCCAGTCCTGTGTGCACCCCCCCAGTCCTGTGTGCACCCCCCCCAGTCCTGTGTGCACCCCCCCAGTCCTGTGTGCACCCCCCCCAGTCCTGTGTGCAGCCCCCCCCAGTCCTGTGTGCAGCCCCCCCCCCAGTCCTGTGTGCAGCCCCCCCCCAGTCCTGTGTGCAGCCCCCCCCCAGTCCTGTGTGCAGCCCCCCCCAGTCCTGTGTGCAGCCCCCCCCAGTCCTGTGTGCAGCCCCCCCCAGTCCTGTGTGCAGCCCCCCCCAGTCCTGTGTGCAGCCCCCCCCCCAGTCCTGTGTGCAGCCCCCCCCCCAGTCCTGTGTGCAGCCCCCCCCCCCAGTCCTGTGTGCAGCCCCCCCCAGTCCTGTGTGCAGCCCCCCCAGTCCTGTGTGCAGCCCCCCCCAGTCCTGTGTGCAGCCCCCCCCAGTCCTGTGTGCAGCCCCCCCCAGTCCTGTGTGCAGCCCCCCCCAGTCCTGTGTGCAGCCCCCCCCAGTCCTGTGTGCAGCCCCCACAGTCGTGTGTACAGCCCCCCCCAGTGATGTCTGTGCCTCCCCCCCAGTGATGTCTGTGCCTCCCCCCCAGTGATGTCTGTGCCTCGCCCCCAGCCCCGCGTGTGGTGTCTGTGCCCCCAGCCCCGCGTGTGGTGTCTGTGCCCCCAGCCCCGCGTGTGGTGTCTGTGCCCCCAGCCCCGCGTGTGGTGTCTGTGCCCCCAGCCCCGCGTGTGGTGTCTGTGCCCCCAGCCCCGCGTGTGGTGTCTGTGCCCCCAGCCCCGCGTGTGGTGTCTGTGCCCCCAGCCCCGCGTGTGGTGTCTGTGCCCCCAGCCCCGCGTGTGGTGTCTGTGCCCCCAGCCCCGCGTGTGGTGTCTGTGCCCCCAGCCCCGCGTGTGGTGTCTGTGCCCCCAGCCCCGCGTGTGGTGTCTGTGCCCCCAGCCCCGCGTGTGGTGTCTGTGCCCCCAGCTCCGCGTGTGGTGTCTGTGCCCCCAGCCCCATGCCCCCAGTTAATTAATTGCTTCATCCAATATAGCAGGGTCATTTAAACATTGATAATTTTGTGCGGCCCCCGAAGGTTGGTAGAAATTTCCAAATGGCCCCCAACAGAAAAAAGGTTCCCCACCCCTGGTCTAAAGTGATAGAAAGTGGACATTGTGCCTGTGGGTGATTGCCTGGAAGAGTAGAAATGAGAACAAAGTATAAGGCAGGGCTCCGGGGCTTGCATAGTTCACACTATGAGTTTTTGACGCTGCATATTTTAAGTGCAGAAAAAACTTTGCGTCTTACAATTCCAGTAAAGAGGATGGATTTCTAAAAATAAATGTGTTTTTTTTTTACGCAGCGGTGCGTGTTTGAAATCTGCAAAATGTCCTTTTCCGCTGAGTTATATGTGCAGATTTTCCCCCAAAATTGCATTGGGCGTGTAAAATCCACAGATAACAAAGCGCATGTAAATCCACACAACTGTGTCAATAATGGTTTATCAAAACCAAATATCATGCTTGTTCTATACGCCACGTAAACTGGTCTGCAGTGCGATTCTCAAATACGCTGAGTTTTCAGTGCGGATTTTCCCCATACACTCACATTAGATGCGGAAAATCTGCAGGGAAAAATGCAGTGTGTTTCTGCAGCGGAAACGCATCAAAAACGCATGTAATCCACACCTAAGTGTATCAATAAAGATTTGTCAAAGCAAAGCTTCAGGAAGTTTAAAAATAAAGAAATTTTATGACTCATCGAAAATAGAAAAAAAAATGCAATAACAATGCAAGAAAAAAAGAACCTAAGTATTGTGCAACATCAAAAACTCACCAAAAGCTCATCACCTCGTGCTATGTCCCCCGATGAACCTTTGGTGAAGTTTTCATATTGAAGATTTTCTGCAGCATTTCAGAACCTATTAATGTTAGGTCACTTGCGGGCTGTTTTACATATGTTTTTGATGCTTTTTGTCTCTTGTTGGTGTGTCATGTTTTAAATAAAGCTGCTTTGTTTTTGATACTTCCTGGTATTTTATATCCTTCTGTGTTTATTACATTACAGTTCCCCATTTTGCTGAGTTTTTTTGTTGCAGAAATTTTCTGCACCAAAAACTTCACCTTGTGGGAGAAAAACGCACCAAAAATGCATGCGTTTTTAGTCCATGCGTTTTTGTTCCATGCATTTTTTGGTGCATTTTTATTCCATGCATTTTTTGGTGCATTTTTATTCCATGCATTTTTTGGTGCATTATTGATCCATGCATTTTTTTTAGTGAAATCACTGGCTAGATGGGCTAAAAAATGCAGGTAAAAAAAGGCACCAACAATTGACCCGCTGCTTCTTTTTTTCTGCACCCCAAATTGCAAGGAAAAAGAAGCAACGTGTGCACAGCACTTCAGAATTCTGCTGGCAAAAGGATAGACATTCAGATTGGGCAACAAACCGCACCAAATAAGGCATTAAAAAATGCAGCGTGTGCACAAAGCCTAATGCGGGCGTCACACGAGACGATCTATCGTGCGATATGTCGGTGGGGTCACGGTTTTCGTGACGCACATCCGGCCTCGTTTGCGACGTCATTGCGTGTGACACCTCTGAACGACTCAGAACGTTTGCCAATCGGTTACAAATGGTGTATCGTTGACTCGTCGCTCATTTTTAAAAAATCGTTTAGACTTCTTTGCGCCGGTTGTTCATCGTACCCGGGGTAGCACACATCGCTCCGTGTGACACCCCGGGAACGATGAACACAGCTTACCTGTGTCCCGCCGGCAATGCTGAAGGAAGGAGGTGGGCGGGATGTTTACATCCCGCTCATCTCCGTCCCTCCGCTTCTATTGGGCGGCCGCTGTGTGACGTCGCTGTGACGCTGAACGTCCCTCCCCCTTCAGGAAGTCAAAAAAATCAAAAAAAATCAAATCTTTATTTTTATATAGCGCTAACATATTCCGCAGCGCTTTACATACATCAGGAACACTGTCCCCATTGGGGCTCACAATCTAAAATCCCTATCTGTATGTTTTTGGAGTGGATGTTCACTGCCCACAGCGACATCGCTCAGCAGGTAAGTACATGTGACGGGGGTTTAACGACTTTGTGCGCCACGGGCAACTAATTGCCAGTGACGCACAAACGACGGGGGCGGGTACGATTGCTTGTGCGATCGCACGATAGATCGTACCGTGTGACGCCCGCATAAGATGCTACATTTTTGACGCAGTGAAAATACACAGCGCCATAAACCCATCATGAGCCCACAGCCTAAAGGCCGCTTTACACGCTGCGACATCCCTTAAGCGATCTCGCTGGAGTCACGGAATTGGTGACGCACATCCGGCCGCTTTAGCGATGTCGTTGCGTGTGACACCTATGAGCGATTTTGAACTGTCGCAAAAACGTTCAAAATCGCTCATCGGTGACATGCCCCCCATGTCTTGATTATCGCTGCTGTTGCAGGACGCAGGTTGTTCGTCGTTCCTGCGGCAGCACACATCGCTACGTGTGACACCGCTGGATCGACAAACATCTCCTTACCTGCAGCCGCCGGCAATGAGGAAGGAAGAAGGTGGGCGGGATGTTACGGCCGCTCATCTCCGCCCCTCCACTTCTATTGAGCAGTCGCTTAGTGACGTCGCTGTGACGCCGCACGACCCGCCCCCTTAGAAAGGAGACGGTTCGCCGGTTACAGCGACGTAGCTAGGCAGGTAAGTAGTGTGACGGGTCCGGGCGATGTTGTGCGCCACGGGCAGCGGTTTGCCCGTGTCGCACAACTGATGGGGGCGGGTGCCCTTGCTAGCGATATCGGTACCGATATCGCAGCGTGTAAAGCGGCCTTTAGGGTATGTGCACTCGGAGTCTTTTGCTGAGTTTTTGGAGCAGAACCTCCAGCTTTTTTGGAGTTTTGAGATTTTCAGCTTCTCCAAAAACTACTTGAAAACCTCTGTTTGCACAGAACCTTAATGTATTCTATTAAGAACCTAAATAGGGAATACACATTTCTGTGGGGAATAGTTATGGTCCTTATATGTCCACGTATTGCACCTTTCAACATCTTCAGATAGGAAATCGTTACTGCCCCACAGGATACAAAGTGACCGCAGCAAGATGTTCCCACAGTGGATTTCCTCATAGCTTTTCACAGATCCTGAACCAGCTTCTGTTTATCCATTGCGTTGGGCTAGGGGCGTCAATAACAATAACTAATCTGGGGGAGGGGGGTCTTTTCTCCAATGTTTTTGCTGTTTTTCTTACCATTTTTCACTTCAGCCAATGACTCAGCTGCATTGCAGAAAATGACAACTTGCTGCACTTTCTACCCCACGTGGAGGATCAGATTGGCTGAATGGCCATGTCAGTGGGGCATGGAGAGGATATCGGGAAGCCTCAGATTTCTTCTATCTTCTACAATACAGGCACATGCTCCGTATTAGGCCTGACCTGTCGTATGTTCTGCAGATTTGTAAGGAAACCCTTCATTTATATGTGGCGCCCCTGACCTGGTCAGGCACCACTGAGTACTGCACCCATGCTGGGGACAGTACAAAACAGGTAATCCAGAAGGCTGACCGAGGTGTGACTACACAGGCGCATAGTGATCAGGTCTCACACATGTACCTTTGAGAGGACCCCTGGGGATCCCAGGAGGGGGCAAAGCCTTCACCTCCACTTGAGGAGTGGAGGGGGCGAAGCCTCCATCTCCACTCAAGGGGTGTGGTAGAGAGCCTGGTTGCTAGGTGACGTAGGCAGGCACAAAGGGAAAAGAGAAGGAGGAGTAAACAGTCTGAAGCAGAGTGTGGAGGAGTGAGGAGCATGGAAGTGGAGCTCAGACAGGAGCAGCAGTGCAGGTCCCACGAGTGAGCCAGTTTAGTGTGCAGCTCAGGAAGAGCAGAAGCAGACCCTGGAGCTGTTGCAGTCTAACAGCGTCCGCGCAGTGACTACCGACGGGGGAGAACGGTCACCTGGTAGTGCTGCCCGAACACCACACACAGCTAGAGAGAGAGCAGCGTAGTGGAAAGTACGGAGACTGTCAGGGAGCACCAGGCCCAAACGGGCGGCAGATCCCGATGCGGGGATAGATCCACCTTTCCTTGCTAAACCTGCCGGTGTGGGGCCCTCAAAGCCCACGCCACAACACCACAAAAGCCGCAGCCACGTAGCCACAGTTAGGGCCCATAGTTCACAGGAGGCAAGCAGCTGGAGTGATCTGGTCCAGGCGACAAGCAAACGGCAAACAAACGAGGGGAGCAGCTACTTCCCTGGGTGACCCCCATAGGGACTAAAAGTCGGGGTTACCACAAACCACAGAAGGGCTAAGGAAGGCGAGTCGGTAGCCACCCTCATCAGTCAGCCTGAAGGACACCTGGTTCCAACCTGGTTCATCCCAGCTACGCCCGGGTTACTCACCCTGCCACCAACAGTGAGTAAAACCCCTGAAAGACACTCTGCTTGTGTGGAGTTATTCTGCGCCTTGTGGTTCTACACACCTACACAGGGTCCTGGGGCTTGCCTCACTCTCAGGAGGCTATTACAACTGGCTGCACCCACCATCAGCCCCAGGCGTCCCCTAACCTGCAGTGGCGGTCCCCACTGACCGCAATTCTGAGAGTGGCGTCACGACAATCCTAAATAGAAGATTTCCTACCTGTGACAAGATCCAGCTACGTGGAGTCCCTGAAGGTAATGCACCGACACAGCACTTGTGGGGCTTCACATATACATGTAAAATATGCTGCGTGCTCCACTCATCCCTGAAAATCATTGTCAAACAGCATCATTGAAATCTCAAAACTCACCGCAGCTCCTTAATCACATGGATCATGTCTCAAGACTTGCTCAGGTTCTCCACTCCTTGAGAGGGGGTGTTTAATACTTTCCTTCATTTTCTGTCTTTAGGACTGCGCCGCTCCTCAGCCTCCTGGTTTCCCGCTTGCATTTTGCTTTCTTCGACAATTCGGGCCGGCGGCATGGTTGGAAAGCTGGCGTGAACAGTGCGCTCTCCGATGCTGCTAGTAAAAAAAAATAAATTAATAAATCTTTATTTTTATATAGCACTAACATATTCCGCAGCGCTTTACATACATCAGGAACACTGTCCCCATTGGGGCTCACAATCTAAATTCCCTATCTGTATGTCTTTGGAGTGTGGGAGAAAACCGGAGAACCCAGAGGAAACCCACGCAAACACGGGGAGAACACACAAACTCCTTGCAGATGGTGTCCTTGGTGGGATTCGAACCCAGGACCCCAGTGCTGTAAGACTGCAGTGCTAACCACTGAGCCACCGTGCAGCCCTAGTAAAGACAGCTTTGCCTCTCGACATCGGAGCAGCACAGGGGCCAACGATCCAACCGAATTCAGAAAATAGAAGTTCTATAGCAAAGAGCTCACAAGTAGACATGAGCGAACCTGAGGTTTGGTGTTCCGTGTTCGTACCAAAAACAGAGATTGGGAGCTTTACGTATGAAGATCACTTGTGCGTGCTCGGGTACACTCAGTGCTTGGGTACACTTGGTGCTCGGGTACACTCAGTGCTCGGGTACGCTTGGTGGTCGGGTACACTCAGTGCTTGGGTACACTTGGTGCTCGGGTACACTCAGTGCTCGGGTACACTCAGTGCTCGGGTACGCTTGGTGCTCGGGTACACTCAGTGCTTGGGTACGCTTGGTGCTCGGGTACACTCAGTGTTTGGGTATGCTTGGTGCTCGGGTACACTCAGTGCTCGGGTACGCTTGGTGCTCGGGTACACTCAGTGCTCGGGTACGCTTGGTGCTCGGGTACACTCAGTGCTTGGGTACGCTTGGTGCTCGGCCCAGTGTGAACCGCTTGCAGTGTTTGATCGGGTCACACTGGGGGCAACAACAGCATGATTGGATGTAATGTGCACCAAACAAAAATGGAAAAACCCAACCCCCTGCTCCCGGAAGGAATCCGTTTATGGCTGCATGTATGTGATGTATGTGGGCCAAGACCCGAACTGCCCAATTAGTGACTTCCATTGGGGTTTAGGTCAAGTCCAGGTCCCAAGCCGAACTTTTTCAAAAGTCCAGCTAAACCCAAACTGAACTTCCACGGGTCCGCTCATCTCTACTCTCAAGTACTGCTATCATTGTCTAGGAAACCGACCACCTCAGACTGCAAAGGGGGCCAGAAC
This sequence comes from Anomaloglossus baeobatrachus, assembly GCF_048569485.1. Lineage (NCBI taxonomy): Eukaryota > Metazoa > Chordata > Amphibia > Anura > Aromobatidae > Anomaloglossus > Anomaloglossus baeobatrachus. The sequence goes on along the minus strand of NC_134362.1, from coordinate 13,513,595 downwards.
CTAGGGATCATACAGTAAGAAAATGGCAAAGTTGCTTGGTTTTAGGAGAACTTTGCAATTTTACCAATTTAAGGCAGTTTATAATTAGTCCAGACACTAATACACGGCGTGTGATAGACTGGGCGCATCTAGCAAGACATGTTAGGCGTGCACACCGGGATTGTGGCCATTGTTGGGTGCATCTGCTCTGGAGGACTACGACGAGTGCCCAGTCTGGGTAGATGCCTGTGTCGTATGGAGAGCCATTGCAAAACGTTATATCACACTGTATACATGTATGTGTGGTGCAGCACTATCCTATACGTGTATGGCCTCCATCTGGTAAATGGCGGTCTATGGAAACAGTAAACACTCCCAGTCGCTGCTTTCGCAGTGTGCACTAAGCCGTAGACACTGTTCTCTTTCTTGTATCACCTCTTTTTTTCGCAGCACATTTTTGGTGCAATATGGTGCACTTTAAGACACGCGTCTTCTCTACATGTGTCTTAAAGACGTGTGCGCATTTCATGGTTTGCATGTAGTGCTACAATTCCTCTGCAGCGTGTGAGGCAAAGACACAGAATGGAAAGTGAACAATGCCTGGTAGCCGAGTCACAATAATCATAAAGGAGAAGTCTCATCACAGAGAAAAGTATTGAGACTGCAGCAGCCACAGGGATTGTCTGCAGTGTTACACACTGGACGTGAAGAACGGACAGGCTTATACACAAGACCTTTGCAATACATAATCTCAAGAACTCTATTAAACTGGTCAGTAATGCACAAAGCATGCAGCAGTTAAAAAGCTTCCATGGTAAAAGATCCTCAAGGTCTCGTTTCACAATTTCCACCTTTTTGTGTGTTTTCTTCCATTCGGGCTCATAGCAGTGGGGTCCAGTCGGGGGCGTGGGGGCTGCCGTGATGGCTTCTATGTGCCCTAGCAGGGACCATGTGTAGGAAGGCAGCGCAGCTATTCTTAGGGATACGACTGTGCACTTGGCACTCGCTTGTGTTCCTGGGACTCCATTCGCCTTCCTGCGTTCCGATGCAGAGACGCCACAACAGGGATTTCTCAACCATACTCGTTTTACTTGATCTTAACACCTTCATGGCAGACATGGTGGCCGACATCCTTTCACCCTAGCTGGAGGAATACTCTCTTCTTTCTTCACCTAAGCTTCTCAATATGGGTTTAGCGGCCACCGTCTGATATTCTCCATTAGCTTCCCTCACCGTTCTGATCATCTCATTGTCCCTCATCCCACTCCTTTTCCCTTATCGCCCCAGACAGCTCAATCAAGCCCGCCGGGGTGAGCCATAGGCTCCGGAACTCTAGAGGAGGCTCGGGTTCCCGAACCAGCCCTCGAAATTAGTTCCCTGTCCTCTCCTGTCCCTGTACAAACCCATTCTCTCTCTCAACCCTTTTCATACTCTGTCCCCTCCTCTCACTAGCACTGCAGTCTTGTGGTGGCTCAGTGGTTAGCACTGCAGTCTTGTGGTGGCTCAGTGGTTAGCACTGCAATCTTGTGCTGGCTCAGTGGTTAGCACTGCAGTCTTGTGGTGGCTCAGTGGTTAGCACTGCAATCTTGTGCTGGCTCAGTGGTTAGCACTGCAGTCTTGCGGTGGCTCAGTGGATAGCATTGCAGTCTTGCAGCGCTGGGGTCCTGAGTTCAAATCCCACCAAGGACACCATCTGCAAGGAGTTTGTATGTTCTCCCCGTGTTTGCGTGGGTTTCCTCCGGGTTCTCCGGTTTCCTCCCACACTCAAAAGACCTACAGATAGGGACTCTAGATTGTGAGCCCCAATGGGGACAGTATCGCCAATGTATGTAAAGCGCTGTGGCATTAATAGCGCTATATAAATGAATAAAATTATCATTAACCGTATCTTATGTAAAATCATAGCTACAACCTTACTACATTGTGTCCTACGTCTGCATTACCTAAAGTAGCCACTAGATGGCAACATTTCTTATAAAATCCAGTGTAAACTTCTTCATGTAAAACCTGTCTTCTTACCTAAAATCTAATGATTACATAGAATTTATACATAAATTAACATTGCTTTATCACACAAACATAAAATACAAGACAATACCATTATTTACATTACTGGAACTCGGCCACCTACTACACATGGACAGAGGTCATCTTCATGACATAATCCCTTTAAGTAAAAATACTTACAAGTAATTCACTTCCTCGGAGCCTCCCAAATGTCTTCCATGTAAAGCCACAATTCAGCATTACAATCATATCTGTAATGTCTCATACTGTTTTTCATTTGTCGGCAAAATCAACTCATATACTGACGAGCAAAAGGGTAACAGTGTTTCGCACTTTTGCCTTTCAGGCTCCATATCTCACCATCCTCTGCAGCTCTGAACGTGAGACGACCTTCATTTTATAGACAATCATCTTGGCTATCTCATACATAAATGTGACTTGCAACTATTTAGCAGATGATTAGTTATGCAGATTCTTGTCATGTCTCTGCATTGTTACTGTTTTGCTACTGGTGGTGTAAAAAAAATTTTCTTCCTGTATACGAAAAATTACAACCTGTTCTCACTTTGCCTAATAGCTCAGTGTGTTATTGAGTTGATTCCCAAGCTAAAGGTCACAGGTTGGAATCGCTATGAAGAAGATTTTCCACGAAAAGAGAATCCACATCATCCATTACATCGATAGCGGTCTCTCAATCAAGAAAATTGCCAAACTGCATCATGTGAGGCCATGACAGGTGGAAGAATAAGAAATGAAGTTCATCCATCCATTCAGAAGCCAAGAGGTGACGTCCCGGCAAAATATCGGAGTCAACGAGTCGCTCATCACAAGGTCTATCAGTTCTGGTGACACCCGGCAGTGGAGGCGGCTCGTCTGCTCCATAATAGTGACATCACAGACGTCCATGCGAGCACCGAGCGACGCACGTTACACAAGTCTGGAATAGTGGCCCGAAAAAAGGTGAAGAAGCCTCAACATCAATATCATCATAAGAAGGGTCGGCTGAAGTTTGCAAAACAGTACGAAAAGTGGAAGATTGGAAATGGGTGATTTGGGGCGATGAGGTGAAAGTCAATAGCTCTGTTGGGGAAAGTAGGTCTGAAAGAAACAAGGGAAAAAGGGGTGACCGAATCGAGAAATTGAAGGAGCTGTCAAGTTCAGTCAGTGGAGGAAGCCTGAAGATATTGGGGTGTTTCACAGGCAAAAACATTGGATACTTGACCAGACTCGATGGTGGTCTCATTATGTGACTGATCATCCAAAAAGACAAGTTACTTCATACACTCAAGTACTATGGGTACTATGGGTATGAAAAGGACGACATAGTGTTCCAGCAGGACAGCGACAGAGACCAAAAGCATACAGCAATATTGGAGACGAAATGGGTCAATGACAATGAAGTAGAGGAGCTGGACTGTCCTCATAGTCCCCAGACCTCAACCCAATCCAGCACTTGTTTGTAGAGTTGAAGAAAAAGCTGTATACATCCCCACGTAAGCAACCAGTAAACACCAACACTGGGAACGTGGAGAAAAGACCTGACCAGTATACACCAACACTGGGAACGTGGAGAAGAGACCTGACCAGTATACACCAACACTGGGAACATGGAGAAGAGACCTGACCAGTATACACCAACACTGAGAACATGGAGAAGAGACCTGACCAGTATACACCAACACTGGGAACGTGGAGAAGAGACCTGACCAGTATACACTAACACTGGGAACGTGGAGAAGAGATCTGACCAGTATAGACCATCACTGGGAACATGGAGAAGTTACCTGACCAGTATACACCAACACTGGGAACATGGAGAAGAGACCTGACCAGTATACACCAACACTGGGAACATGGAGAAGTTACCTGACCAGTATACACCAACACTGGGAACGTGGAGAAGAGACCTGACCAGTATACACCAACACTGGGAACGTGGAGAAGAGACCTGACCAGTATACACCAACACTGGGAACATGGAGAAGAGACCTGACCAGTATACACCAACACTGGGAACGTGGAGAAGAGACCTGACCAGTATACACCAACACTGGGAACGTGGAGAAGAGACCTGACCAGTATACACCAACACTGGGAACGTGGAGAAGAGACCTGACCAGTATACACCAACACTGGGAACGTGTAGAAGAGACCTGACCAGTATACACCAACACTGGGAACGTGTAGAAGAGATCTGACCAGTATACACCAACACTGGGAACATGGAGAAGTTACCTGACCAGTATACACCAACACTGGGAACGTGGAGAAGAAACCTGACCAGTATACACCAACACTGGGAGCGTGGAGAAGAGACCTGACCAGTATACACCAACACTGGGAACATGGAGAAGAGACCTGACCAGTATACACCAACACTGGGAACGTGGAGAAGAGACCTGACCAGTATACACCAACACTGGGGACGTGGAGAAAAGACCTGACCAGTATACACCAACACTGGGAACGTGGAGAAGAGACCTGACCAGTATACACCAACACTGGGAACGTGGAGAAGAGACCTGACCAGTATACACCAACACTGGGGACATGGAGAAGAGACCTGACCAGTATACACCAACACTGGGAACATGGAGAAGAGACCTGACCAGTATACACCAACACTGGGAACATGGAGAAGAGACCTGACCAGTATACACCAACACTGGGAACATGGAGAAGAGACCTGACCAGTATACACCAACACTGGGAACGTGGAGAAGAGACCTGACCAGTATACACCAACACTGGGAACATGGAGAAGAGACCTGACCAGTATATACCAACACTGGGAATATGGAGAAGAGACCTGACCAGTATACACCAACACTGGGAACATGGAGAAGAGACCTGACCAGTATACACCAACACTGGGAACGTGGAGAAGAGACCTGACCAGTATACACCAACACTGGGGACATGGAGAAGAGACCTGACCAGTATACACCAACACTGGGAACATGGAGAAGAGACCTGACCAGTATACACCAACACTGGGAACATGGAGAAGAGACCTGACCAGTATACACCAACACTGGGAACATGGAGAAGAGACCTGACCAGTATACACCAACACTGGGAACGTGGAGAAGAGACCTGACCAGTATACACCAACACTGGGAACATGGAGAAGAGACCTGACCAGTATATACCAACACTGGGAATATGGAGAAGAGACCTGACCAGTATACACCAACACTGGGAACATGGAGAAGAGACCTGACCAGTACACACCAACACTGGGAACGTGGAGAAGAGACCTGACCAGTATATACCAACACTGGGAACATGGAGAAGAAACCTGACCAGTATACACCAACACTGGGAACGTGGAGAAGAGACCTGGCCAGTATACACCAACACTGGGAACGTGGAGCAGAGACCTGACCAGTATACACCTACACTGGGGACATGGAGAAGAGACCTGGGATCAGATTTTAATGGAGACATGCTTGAATCTGATGAAAGGTGCTGGAAAGAATAAAGGGTATCATGCCGTGCTACTGCCAATGAAAAGATTTGTTGATTGATTATAATATTTTTATTCTCTAGGTCGACGCATTTCTGGGATCAAGTCCCCTTCCTCAGGACCAAGAAATTCAACAAAATTAAATTTTGAATTTTGTTGTAAAAAGTTGTTTTTTTGTGGATATATGAAGAACTTGTAATGCTGGATTATGGCTGAAATCATTTTAAGCAGTTTGGACGACGTGACAACTTTCTTTTACTTGAGCAGGAGCAGTCATTTTTCACTGCTTTGATGAAATGAGTTGAAAATCATCCATAAAATATAGAAAAATACACAATTGAGTATAATTCACAGAGCCACGAATGCAGGGAAGTTTATAGTTCCTCTCACTAGTAAGAAGTTTGAGTAAATTTCAGCTGTGAATTTGCTTCCCCAAAAATCGATGCTAAATCTGTCTCCATGTGATTACCAGAATAGGCTGACCGATTCTGAGAACCTAATTCAAACAGGCAATAGATGGTTTTTTTTGTGAAAATGGCTGACGTAACAAAACAGAAAAATTGCAAAATCTGATTTGGCATGACAAAGAAAAAATTGAAATACACTGCGAGTGGCAGCACAAATCGGACAGTGTGCACCCATTAAAGTCTATGGGTGCGTAGAAAGTGTCGGACTGCACTCGGATGACATCCAAGTGCAGTCTGATTTCCACTGACTCATAGAATGGAGAAGACAGAGAAATTTTGTTCTCCATCTTTTTCTCACCTGTGATACAATTTTCTCCTCCGAGATAATCGGAGCATGCTAAGCTGACACTGAGATCAAACTCTGATCACACTTTGATCTGAGTGTCATTAACATAATAGATCCGAGTCTCTTGCATGAGAGAACAATTCCTGATACAATCACTGAGCGCCAATAGAATGTCATAACATCGTGGGGTCAGATGATGACCCATGTCACTCTCATGACTCATGTCTAGTGTTGAGCGGACCCGGATCTGAAAAATCCGGATCCGCACGGTTCGAGGTTCCGATCCGAGTCCGACCAGTACCTGAGATCCGGGGTGCACGATCCGGATCCTTTTTTTTTCTCTCTCTATCTCTATCTCTATTTCTATCTCTCTATCTTGTCCCGGATCCGACTCCCCATTCATTTACATAGCCGCGGATTCCAGATCGGACCCGGACTTCGGCGGCAACCCGATCCGGATCCGTCGGACCCGGATTATAGCCGATCCGCTCAACTCTACTCATGTCCTGTGAATGCCGGCAGAGAGCAGCACTCACAGGAGAACAGTATGTCTGCTGTTCAAAGAGATACTGAAGCAGAGAGATCGGATAGTACAGGCATAAAATCCCGTAAGGCTAGTAAAATCAATACAAAATGTTAAAAATATATATTTTTTTTTAAATAAAAAAAACCTAAACGTTCAAATCACCCCCCTTTTGATTCATTGAAAACAAAATAAAACAAAAAAAAAAACAACAACACATATTTGCTATCACCGCGTTCAGACATGCCCAATCTATGAAGATATAAAATCAATCTGATTGGTAAAGGACATAGCAAGAAAAAAAATCAAACCGCCAGAATTATGTTTTTTTGGTCATTGCAACATTGCATTAAAATGCAATAAAAGGCGATCAAAACATTGAATCTACCCAAAAATGGTATAGTTAAATATGTCATCTCAAGACGCAAAAAAAAGCCATTATTGAGTCCCAGATCCTGAAAAATGAGAATGCAGCGGGTCTCGGAAAATGGCGACAAAAAAACGCAATTCTTTTTTTTTTTTTTTTTTACAAATTTGTAAAAACATTTTCACCACTTTGATAAAAGTAAAACTATACATGTTTGGTATCTATGAACTCGTACTGACCTGGGGAATCATATTACGAGATCAATTTTACCATATAATGAACTCGGTGAGTAAAAAAACCAAAACAATCGTGCAATTGCAATTTCTTTTGCAATTTCACCGCACTTTAAATTGATTTCTTCTTTTCCAGTGCAATAGGGGACAGAATGAATGGTGTAGTTCAAAAGGATAACTTTTCCTTCCTTCAAAAAACAAGGCCTTATATGGCTATATTGACAGAAAAATAAAAAAGTTATGGCTCTTGGAAGAAGGGGATGAAAAAACAAAACCAAAAAACGTAAAATCACCGGGTGGAAAAAGGGTTACAGGGGTTTTCCCACAAACAAAATTAATTTTAAAGTTGATTTTAATCAATAGATCTTGGAATAATAATAATTTCCACAATTGGAAGTTATATAAATGTTCCTGTGCTGATGTGTCCCTACTATGTACTGTGTAATGGCCGTGTCTGATCATACAATGTGTCCCTGCTATGTACTGTGTAATGTCAGTGTCTGACCGTACAATGTGTGCCTGCTATGTACTGTGTAATGGCCGTGTCTGACTGTACAGTGTGTCCCTGCTATGTGCTGTGTAATGGCCGTGTCTGACCATACAATGTGTCCCTACTATGTACTGTGTAATGGCCGTGTCTGACTGTACAGTGTGTCCCTGCTATGTGCTGTGTAATGGCCCTGTCTGACCGTTATAGGGACATGGTCTGAACATACAATTACTCCTGGGCTGAGGAGGACACAAAAGAGTATATAGAAAAGATAGTATGGGATTGCAGCAGATTCTTTCTGTGAGGTAAAATATTTCCCTGTCTGCTTTTAAAAAATGTTTTACCTCAAAGAAAGCAGTATATGCAATCCCTCTGTAATGTCTGTACTTTTTTACTTCCTGCCCTATGACACAATGGTGGTAAAGGCGGTAGCTCAGACCGCAATTCGGATAACTGTAACCAGCCTTATGTGTACATTTGCAATTGGTGGCAAAAAAAGACTGAACATCTTTCTGCAGTTTGCTACTTTTTCTACATTCTTTCTAAATGGCTGCCATTTGTAAGTATTTGGTGTTGTTTCCTTCCCCTGTGATGGAGAAAATAGTGCATTGTCCATATAATGTGCCGGTGATGATCAATCTGCCTTAGGCCCCATTTATCAAAACTGTGTAAGAAGATCTGTCTTGGTTACCCATAGCAACCAATCAGAGCTCAGCTTTCATTTTGTTAATGGCTCTGGTAAAATGAAAGCTGCTCTGTAATTGGTTGCTAAGGGCAACATGGATTTTTTTAATTTTATTTAGAAAGGTTTGATAAATCTCCACCATTTGTATTTATTAATAAAATTGGTGGTGTAGTAGCCCCCATAACAATAGTAAAGCTGCTGAATGTCAGGAAATCTGGCTACTGGCCTAATACTGACGTCAGGCCTCATAGTAGTTGATTGGCTTATGTTCAATGGAGCTGGGCTGTAGGCCCTGTTCACACAGGGCACTTTTAGCATGGTTTTTGTCTTGATTTTATGCAAATCCATGCTAATAAAACGCTGCCTTCACAGTCCCAGCAAAGCCTATGAGATCCCTGAAATCTCACGCTCGCGCACACACACATACACATGCGCGCGCACACACACACACACGCACGCACGCACACACACGCGCGCTGCCTTCACAGTCCCAGCAAAGCCTATGAGATCCCTGAAATCTCATGCGCGCACCCCCCCACACACACACACACACCCTACACACACACACATACACCCACACACACCCACACACCCCCACACACACATACACACACACACACCCACACACACACACCCCCCCCCCACACACACACACACCCCCCCCATACACACACACACACACACCCACACACACACCGCATGCATTTTTTTTCCTGATTGTTTTGTCATCCATCTTGGTTTTTGCTATACCTTTAAAATACTGAGCATGTCCATTCTTTTCACCATTTTTTGCCATGGTTTTACAGCAGTTTTTCACCCATACAAATCATTGAGGAAGTGCAAAGCCACAGCCAAATTGCGGAAAAATAACGCCGGATAGCGCAGATTATTTCCTGGCAAAAGATGAGAGAAAAAATCTGTGCAAAAATGCCCTGTGTGTACATCGCCTTAGGCCCTAAGGCTCTGTGCCCACGTGTGTGTATTGCATACAGTTACGCTGCGTTCTGCACCACAGCGTAACTACATGTGTCCTGCGTCCCCTGCATAATCTATGAAGATTGTGCATAATTCATGCGCACGTTGCGTTTTAGAACGCAGTGACTTGCATGCTGCCAAATCGCTGTGTTCTAAAAAGCAACATGTCACTAATTCCGTGCGCTTTGGATGCAGCCCCCGCTCTGTCTATGGGAGAGGCCGCATCCAGAGCTCATGAAATCGGCTTCTCACTACGCAGTGTTTCTGCAGCGATTTGAAGCGCACGTGTGCTGTTCAAATCGCTGTAGAAATTTCTGCAGGGACACAACGTAACGTGGGCACATGGCCTAATACGTCCTGGATTTTTGTTAGCCACAAGGACATTTATCCCTTTGTTTTTTTTTCAAAATCGCATTATTTTTTTATTTTCTGCCAGTTCATGGTGTTTTTATAATCGCTTTAATTGTTTAAGAAACACAATTGATGATTTTACCTTTTTTTTGTTGCTTTTTTACACTACTTCAAAAGTATATATTATTTTTAAACAGTTACTAAAGAAAAAACAAGTTAGGCCCTGGGCCCACACTGCAGATTTGTTTCTTCAGCAACAAATGCACCCTCTGGCAGAAAAAACGCACCCAAAACACGCATGCATTTTCCATTCAAGTCAGGACAAAAAAGCAAATATGTGTACAGGAGATTTCTGGGATCTCATAGGTTTTATTGATCCTGTAAAAAGCAGCTGTTAATTTGCATGCTCATGAAAAAAATGGAGAAGAAATGCAGCAAAAAACCACAGCAAAAAAGCAACGTGTGAAAAAGCCTTGTAGTGCTTTCTACAGCTGGATGCATAGTTTTTTTTACACTTTGTGCGACTTTCCCAAGATGTAGTGCACACACCTGCAGTCACACACCTGCAGCCACACACCTGCAGTCACACACCTTGCACATGTTGCTCCTTGTACACGCCTCTCCAGTCACACACATTGCACTTTGCTCCTTGTGCACACCTCTCCAGTCACACACATTGCTCCTTGTGCACACCTCTCCAGTCACACACATTGCACATGTTGCTCCTTGTACACGTCTCTCCAGTCACACACATTGCACATGTTGCTCCTTGTGCACGTCTCTCCAGTCACACACATTGCACTTTGCTCCTTGTGCACACCTCTCCAGTCACACACATTGCACTTTGCTCCTTGTGCACACCTCTCCAGTCACACACATTGCTCCTTGTGCACGCCTCTCCAGTCACACACATTGCACATGTTGCTCCTTGTGCACACCTCTCCAGTCACACACATTGCACTTTTCTCCTTGTGCACACCTCTCCAGTCACACACATTGCACTTTGCTCCTTGTGCACACCTCTCCAGTCACACACATTGCTCCTTGTGCACGCCTCTCCAGTCACACACATTGCACATGTTGCTCCTTGTACACGTCTCTCCAGTCACACACATTGCACATGTTGCTCCTTGTACACACCTCTGCAGTCACACACATTGCACATGTTGCTCCTTGTGCACACCTCTCCAGTCACACACATTGCACATGTTGCTCCTTGTGCACACCTCTCCAGTCACACACATTGCACATGTTGCTCCTTGTGCACACCTCTGCAGTCACACACATTGCACATGTTGCTCCTTGTGCACACCTCTGCAGTCACACACATTGCACATGTTGCTCCTTGTGCACACCTCTGCAGTCACACACATTGCACTTTGCTCCTTGTGCACGCCTCTCCAGTCACACACATTGCACATGTTGCTCCTTGTACACGTCTCTCCAGTCACACACATTGCACATGTTGCTCCTTGTGCACACCTCTGCAGTCACACACATTGCACATGTTGCTCCTTGTGCACACCTCTGCAGTCACACACATTGCACATGTTGCTCCTTGTACACGCCTCTCCAGTCACACACATTGCACATGTTGCTCCTTGTGCACACCTCTCCAGTCACACACATTGCACATGTTGCTCCTTGTACACGCCTCTCCAGTCACACACATTGCACATGTTGCTCCTTGTGCACACCTCTGCAGTCACACACATTGCACATGTTGCTCCTTGTACACACCTCTCTAGTCACACACATTGCACATGTTGCTCCTTGTGCACACCTCTGCAGTCACACACATTGCACATGTTGCTCCTTGTGCACACCTCTCCAGTCACACACATTGCACATGTTGCTCCTTGTACACGCCTCTCCAGTCACACACATTGCACATGTTGCTCCTTGTGCACACCTCTGCAGTCACACACATTGCACATGTTGCTCCTTGTGCACACCTCTGCAGTCACACACATTGCACTTTGCTCCTTGTGCACGCCTCTCCAGTCACACACATTGCACATGTTGCTCCTTGTACACGTCTCTCCAGTCACACACATTGCACATGTTGCTCCTTGTGCACACCTCTGCAGTCACACACATTGCACATGTTGCTCCTTGTGCACACCTCTGCAGTCACACACATTGCACATGTTGCTCCTTGTACACGCCTCTCCAGTCACACACATTGCACATGTTGCTCCTTGTGCACACCTCTCCAGTCACACACATTGCACATGTTGCTCCTTGTACACGCCTCTCCAGTCACACACATTGCACATGTTGCTCCTTGTGCACACCTCTGCAGTCACACACATTGCACATGTTGCTCCTTGTACACACCTCTCTAGTCACACACATTGCACATGTTGCTCCTTGTGCACACCTCTGCAGTCACACACATTGCACATGTTGCTCCTTGTGCACACCTCTCCAGTCACACACATTGCACATGTTGCTCCTTGTACACGCCTCTCCAGTCACACACATTGCACATGTTGCTCCTTGTGCACACCTCTGCAGTCACACACATTGCACATGTTGCTCCTTGTACACACCTCTCTAGTCACACACATTGCACATGTTGCTCCTTGTGCACACCTCTGCAATCACACACATTGCACATGTTGCTCCTTGTGCACACCTCTGCAGTCACACACATTGCACATGTTGCTCCTTGTGCACACCTCTGCAGTCACACACATTGCACATGTTGCTCCTTGTACACGCCTCTCCAGTCACACACATTGCACATGTTGCTCCTTGTGCACACCTCTCTAGTCACACACATTGCACATGTTGCTCCTTGTGCACACCTCTGCAGTCACACACATTGCACATGTTGCTCCTTGTGCACACCTCTGCAGTCACACACATTGCACATGTTGCTCCTTGTGCACACCTCTGCAGTCACACACATTGCACATGTTGCTCCTTGTGCACACCTCTGCAGTCACACACATTGCACATGTACATTTTGCTGTTTTGCACTTGCTTCTCTGATCACTCTGCTCCAGCCTCACAATACACATGTACATTTTTGCTTTTTTGCACTTGATTCACATTACACATGTTGCTCCTGCACCAGTGCAGTTTCTGGCAGCACCAACAGGTGGCTCCCCAGGCCCCTGTGCTCGGCCACCTCTGAGCAGGCAGCGGCGCAGACACCTAGGCGGGGGTCCTGACAGGACACAGAGCTCTGCAGACACTTCCTGGTGGGGAAGAGTCCTGTTATTGTGAGCTGGGAAGTGACAGCCAGGAAGGAAAAGCCGAGGCATTGTGCTGCCGCCCCCGGCGTTGTGCTGCCGCCCCCGGCGTTGTGCTGCCGCCCCCGGCATTGTGAGTGCAGCCTGTGCCCAGCTGCAGGTGAGGTGTGCATGCATGGCTGACCTGCACCCCGCATTGGCAGCACATTCTGCATTTCTGCAAGGGCTTTTCCTGTTTTCTCTATAGGATGTGCTATTGGGGCTTAGACTTTTGCAATCCCCTTCTTGGTTTATAGCATCAACTCCATAAAGCGTCTATTGTATTGTTATGCTCCCTGTATTGTGCCTGGACAGGCAGTGTGATAACTAGGGGAGTGTATACTTCTGCAATCTCCTACCTGGAGTACTTGTTTGCAAAAAGTAACAGATGCCGGCATCTATGTAGTAATTTTTGCATTGCTGTTTGCAAAATCCAGAGTGTAAACTTGTGCAACTGTCCGCAGCCACTGTGTAAGGTTCTCTCTTTAGAGTGGTGTAATTTAGTGGTTGTGTATATTTTTGCACAAAGGATTGTCATTAGGAGGTGATTATACTTGTTTTGCACTGGGTATTATCATTAGGGAGTGCATATATCTGTGTACAGGGTGTTGCCCATTAGGGGGTGCACATATTTGTTTAGCCCTGTATGTGTTGTCATTAGGGGGTGCACATATTTGTTTTGCACTGTATATAGTCATTAGGGGGTGGATATACTTGTATACAGATTTTCATATACTTGTGCACGGTATGTATTGTCATTAGGGGGTGCACATACTTGTTTGCACTGTATGTATTTGTCATTAGGGGGTGCACATACTTGTGTGCACTGTATGTATTTGTCATTAGGGGGTGCACATACTTGTTTGCACGGTATGTATTGTCATTAGGGGGTGCACATACTTGTTTTGTATTTTGTATACTGTCATTAGGGGGAGCATATTCTTATTTTGCCTTGTATGTATTGTCATTTGGGGTGCACATACTTGTTTTCCACTGTATATAGTCATTAGGAAGTGTATATAGATTTTTGTCATACTTGTGCACGGGGTGTTGTCATTAGGGGGTGCACATACTTGTTTGCACTGTATGTATTGTCATTAGGGGGTGCACATACTTGTTTTGTACTGTCATTAGGGGGTGCCTATACTTTGTTTGCACTGTGTACACTGTCATTAGGGGGTGCCTATACTTGTTCTGCACAGAGTATTGTCTTTGGGGCGTGCAGCTTCCTCGGTGTATGCGGTGCTATTGTCAGAGGCAGTAGTTGTCAGGCTGCTCTCGCTCTGTCCTATAGACTTGAGCAATGCGTGGGTGTGTATACTTGTGCAGCATTTGAATACATTGCCGGTAATGTTTGCATAGTCATTGCAATGCTCGGTGTCCTGTGTAGGAATACTTGCATCTTCTTGAGTAGTATATGCAGGAGAGTGAGGGTAGCTGTCAGTGAATGTCCTCGGGAGCATGACTTGAGGAAGCCCTGAGTGCCTGGATTTTGGGGTCCGGCTGGGATGGACGGGGAAGTGGAGTTTGCCAACACCAGCTCGGCAGCCTCCAGCGGCTCGGAGAGGATCCTTGAACCCGAGAGAGCCGTTATCAGCCGGAGGCACAGCGTCAAGACCTTCAGTGGGCTCCGCTTCTTCAGACGCAGGTGAGTCAACTTTTCATTCTCCAACCATGCTGACTGTCTCCTTATCTCCCATAGAAGTGAATGGAGCAGCAGCCATAGGCCAACGCTTTGCTCTGATATGGCTAGGATCTATGGGTTACCTCTCCACTTCATAGGTGATGAACGGTGACAACTGGTGACCCCCTTAATGTGTATTTGTCTTTTCCCACACAACAGCGCCCCAAGGTGAACTTAGTAGTGTACACGGCGCTGCACCCCTTTAATTGTTAGGATCCCACTAATCACAAAATAATGGCAAATTCTAGCAATACACGACATCACTTTATAAAGTCGGAATACCCCTTTAACATTTTCAAGATCTCTGCTTGTTGTCAGTGAATG
>NC_134362.1:13418513-13491013 GCF_048569485.1 Anomaloglossus baeobatrachus | reverse complement strand
CCCTTTTAAAATGTGTGCACGCTTGTCCAAATTGAGCATGCATAAGTGTCATTCAGATGTGTATATTCAGTCTATGTGCGCCATGGACCCGGTATAGCCGTGCATCAGTGCAATCGGCTCATTTTCCGGAGAAGACGACCGCCTTGGCCATTAAAATGAGCGGCCCCTTTCTCTGTCTGCGTTCAGCCCATTTGGCTATTAATGTGAGCCACTGGTCCCCATCTATGGTCGCTGGCTAGTAAATAGAAGGGGGCTGGCCTGGCTATTGGAATAAGTGGCCCCATTCTCTGCATTCAGCCCACTTGGCTATTAATACATGCTGCTTGTCCCAGTCTATGGTTGCTGGCTAGCAAGTAGGGGGCCGGCTTGGCCGTTGGATTGAGCAGCACAATTATCTGTCTGTGATCAGCCCACTTGGCTATTAATATGAACCGCTAGTCCCAATCTATGGTCACTGGCTAGTAAGTAGAAGGGGGCTGGCTTGGCTATTAGAATGAGCAGCCCCATTCTCTGTCTGTGTTCAGCCCTCTTGGCTATTAATATGAGCTGCTGACCCTCGCCTATGCTTGTTGGCTAGTCAATAAAAGGGGGCTGGCTTGGCTGTTGGATTGAGTGTCCCCTTTATCTGTCTCTGGGGCTGGCTTGGCTATTGGATTGAGCGCCCCATTTATGTGTCTGTGTTCAGCTCAGTTATTGATATGAGTCATTGGCCCGGTCTGTGGTCGCTGGCTAGTAAGTAGAAGGGGGCTGGCTTGGCTATTGGAATGAGTAGCCCCATTATCTGCCTCTGTTGAGCCCACTTGACTATTAATATGAGCTGCTGACCCTCGCCTATGCTTGTTGGCTATTAAGTAGAAGGGGGCTGGCTTGGCTGTTGGATTGAGCGTTCCCTTTATTTGTCTGTGTTCAGCTCAGTTATTAATATGAGCCGCTGGCCCGGTCTATGGTCGCTAGCTGTTAAATAGAAGGGGGCTGGCTTGGCTATTGGATTGAGCACCCCCTTTTATTATCTGTCTGTGTTCAGCTCAGTTATTAATATGAGCCGCCGGCCCGGTCTATTGTTACTGGCTATTAAGTTGACAGGGGCTGGCTTGGCTGTTGGATTGAGTGTCCCCTTTATCTGTCTCTGGGGCTGGCTTGGCTATTGGATTGAGCGCCCCATTTATGTGTCTGTGTTCAGCTCCGTAATTAATATGAGCCGCTGGCCCGGTGTATGGTCGCTGGCTAGTAAGTAGAAGGGGGCTGGCTTGGCTATTGGATTGAGCGCCCCATTTATGTGTCTGTGTTCAGCTCGGTAATTAATATGAGCCGCTGGCCCGGTCTATGGTCGCTGGCTAGTAAATAGAAGGGGGCTGGCTTGGCTGTTGGATTGAGCATTCCCTTTATCTGTCTGTGTTCAGCTCAGTTATTATGAGTCGCTGGCCCGGTCTATGGTCGCTGGCTAGTAAGTAGAAGGGGGCTGGCTTGGCTATTAGAAGGAGCAGTCCGCCGACCCCTTGAATTTTCACTGGCCAGGACAGAGGGGGGCTGACTTAGCTCCTGCCATTCAGCCAGCCCCCTTCACATCCACAGAACTGACGATGTGCCGACACAGAAGACAATGGCGGCTGTAAGGATTGGTGCGCGGCTCCCGTGCTTGAGGGCTTATTTCTCAGTATATTGGTGATCGCGCTCTTCGCGGGGGTCTTTCTAGAAATGTTACTTCGTTTTTCCAGGCTTTTTCTCTGAAGAGTTTCCGAGGCCGCCGGGCGCTGAATATAGCGTTTCACAACTTTGACATTTCAGGGGGTTGCCGAAACTTTTGCAAGCAGGGACACGTCTCTGGCTCCGTCACCAGGTCAGATGTGTAGGAATCACATTTTCTCGCTCAGCGATCACTCACAAAGCCGCGGTGAATTAGTCAGTCCCTCCAACGGCTTGTATTGTTCCTCCTGTCGCTGCGCTTCCTGTTTCTTCAGCGCGACACCCGTGGGGGTCGGAGTGACACCGTTTACTCTGTACATAAACATCTTTTTGTCTTTTTCGGAGACCAGGTGCGTGAGGTCCTCGTAGTTCCCTTTCACAATTCACCTCCGGCCCCAGACTTCCTCCTGGTGAAGGGTCTATATATGCATTTAGAGAACTGGTATTGATGGTGGTGGCTTTGGGGGTCTACGGGGAGGTTGGGGGGAGGGGACATTTTCTGGGGGATTTTTGGCTGCCATCTCTGGGCAAAGTTTTTTAATTTTGTTGCTCTGATGGGGAAATCTGCGGTGGATCGATCCCCTGGGGATAAACTGTCACACTATGAGCATGGCGAGCGCGTTCAGACCAAAACACCACAAACGGGGGGCACAATACAATGGTGGTCCCTGCCGCTAGGGAGAGGGATGAACTCGCCTCAAACTGATTCCTGAGCCCCCTAGCGTCCCTATACAGGTTCTTTAAACCTGTTGGTGAGCAGGATACCTTAGGCCCTGAGCTGGCCCTAAACTCACCCTGGCTAGTGAGTAGGCAGACGAGTTCACTAGACTCACCACTACAGTAAAGAAACACAAGGAAGGCAAACAAACAGAGGAAATACCGCAACACAAAAGGATAAAGTCCAGCTTCTGGAACGCGTCAACTCAGCTCCTTCCACCAAGGGGGCCAGTGTACAAATGGATTTGTATCAACAGCAGGGATTGCCGGGTAACACCTCTATTTAAACCTAATGGGTGTGATGCTGCTGGAGAAGCTGCCAGCAGCAAAACTGACATTAACAGTTTAGGTACTAAAGGAAACGAAGCCACTTTTAAATGCAGAGTCCCAGATAAGGGGCTCCAGTCCTCAAGATGCCACTAGTCTCCAAAACCAGGGAGACGACCGTGACATATAGGAGGCATAGCCGATTCTAGAGTATCTCTGAATTGGCCTGCTCCTCTGTTACTCTTCCTGGGAATACATGATATATTGACATAGAGGTGGCCAGAAAGATTTGTAGGACCCTGACCGGTGGTCCGTGGTTGCTCAGCTCGAGCCCTGCAAACCGTCACCTGTAGGTGTGATGTGATGTCATTGCTGCAGCGTGACGCTCGTATGACATCACACCAGGGCTACTAATTAGAAGAGGCACCAGGTAGGGGGCGATTCACCGGATACTGATCCTGTGACCTAGGATTAGCGAATATTTCCCCACAATCTGATGGAAGAGCATGACCCAGTTGTCAGATTTCTTTTCCAGGAGGAACGACAGAGGAACAGCACAACACAGACTTGTTATTTCATGGTGAATGCAAGTCTGTACAAAGACGGAGCTGTCAGGAGAGGTGGCAGCTCTTCTTTTTGGCACATTGTAGGTCCCGAATGTTGATTTCCCAGACGCCGGGTCGCTGGGGGGCACGTGGGGCACATTCATGTCTATTCATATACCGGGCCGTGTGGATCCGGCACAAGCTGTTACTGTGAAGTGGAATTCAGTGCTGCGCTCGCCCCCACGCCGTCACAACACCGGCTGAGCTCATCTGTTCCTTTTCTTCTGTGGTTTTGGGGATTTTTATTCTGCATGGCGCTTTCTTTCTAACCCTACTACTAACACTCTCCATGAAAACACAGAAATAACGCATCATCCCCTGTGGGGGTAGTGGGAGGGCACGACCCACCTGCCCAGATTTCGTCAGCGCTCGCGCTATGTGCCTGATCGGGAGTTATTTCACAACCTGTGGGCTGTGTGTTGTGTTTTTTGGCCTAGGACGTACAGTACAATAAACAAGAGGCTCTCGCTTCACATGTGCCAGTCTGTGCCTTAAAGGGGTTCACATGTGCCAGTCTGTGCCATAAAGGGGTCTACATGTGCCAGTCTGTGCCATAAAGGGGTCTACATGTGCTAGTCTGTGCCTTAAAGGGGTTTACATGTGCTAGTCTGTGCCATAAAGGGGTTTACATGTGCCAGTCTGTGCCATAAAGGGGTTTCCATGTGCCAGTCTGTGCCTTTTAAAGGGGTTGTACACATATTTAGCTAAATTAAATAATTAAATGGGGGGAAAAAAATGGCCCCTATTTTTGACCTTCCCAGACTGAAAATATAAGCCCCCAGCTGTCTACTTTATCTTGGCTGGTTATCAAAAATAGAGGGGATCCCACTCCATTTGTTTTAAATTATTTCGTTAAATAATAATTAAAAATAGAGGGGATCCCACATTGGTTTTTTTATCACCAGTGCAGATAAAGCAGACAGCTATGGGCTGCAACACTCAGCTGTTAGCTGCATCTTGGCTGGTTATCAAAAATAGAGGGGATCCCACTCCATTTTTTTTTAAATTATTTATTTAAATTTATATATATA
The DNA here is from genome assembly GCF_048569485.1 of Anomaloglossus baeobatrachus. NCBI lineage: Eukaryota > Metazoa > Chordata > Amphibia > Anura > Aromobatidae > Anomaloglossus > Anomaloglossus baeobatrachus. Next base: position 13,486,710 of record NC_134362.1, on the reverse strand, counting down.
TATATATATATATATATATTTTTAAAAAAAAAACGACGTGGGGTCCCCTCTATTTTTTATAACCAGCCAAGGTAAAGTAGAGAGCTGAGGGCTGATATTATAAGGGTGGGAAGGCCCATGGTTATTGGGTCCTTCTCAGCCTAAAAACATCAGCCTGCAGTGTGCAGAAGTGGCGCATCCATTAAATGCAACAATTCTGCTGCTGTGCTTGCCTCTTTCCGATTGCTCTGGTACGGTGGGAATTGGGGTAATGGTTTATGGGGTTGAGGTCAACTGTGAATTAACAGCTGCCATCAAACCCAGGGGTTAGTATTGTAATGGAGAGGCGTCTCCCCCTATTTATGATAACCAGCAGACAGCTGGGGGCTTGCATTTTCAGTCTGGAAAGGTCCATGGTTATTTTGCCCTTCCCAACCTAAAAATATCAGCCCGTAGCCGCCCCAGAAGTGGCACATACATTAAATGCACCAATTCTGCTGCTGTGCACGGCTCTTCCAATTTGTCCTGGTGCGGTGGCAATCAAGCTTATGGTTTATTTATGGGGTTGATGTCAGCTGGTGCCCAGGTGTTAGTAATGGAGAGGCGTATATCAGACACCCCCATTACTGACCCAGTAGATGTAAAGAGAAAACAAAATATATAATTTTTTTTTTTTTTTTAAACACCTTAGCGGTGGGACATGCAGCTGTGGATTTTACATGCATGTCCTAGGGGGAAATACTCCTGTGCCCAAATTATGGTAGATATTGAGTTTATAGTGGTTGCCAACATTTTTTCTCTGCTCTTTTAATCTAGACATTTTTCAAATTGATTGCTGTTGTTTGACCATCTTAAAACGCGTCAGTCAGTAACCAAGTATAGCGCCAAATATTGTAAAGTATAGGGAGAGGTCTGATGTGCAGACAGTTTGTCCCATATTTTGCCATCTCATAAAATATCGTGACCCTTGTCACAGAAGCTTTTCTTTTTCTGTCTGTGCGCACGTTTCGTGATGCGTTTCGAAGTGTTGCGCATTGATCCATTGTCTCGCTTTGGCTTTGAAAATGGGGTGCACCCCCCCCCCCCCCTTTCCCGCGCGTGGCCTGCGTATAACATCTGTCCTGGGTGATGAGTTACGATGTGTGAGGATCCACCGGTGTTTACTCCACATTCCTGCATGTCCTGGCAGCGTGGATTCACTCGTATATCCGGTTACTTGCAGAGTGATGAGGCTTCTCTGCGCCATCTGCTGTTACTTGGCGTTCTACAGGGGTAACACACCGTACCAGCCACCACACCTCTGCCCTTCATCAGGAGCCGTCCTGGATATGGCACAACCGCAGACGGTCCCGATTTCGAGGTGCATTTACTGTATGTAAGAGATGCTGGAAGGCTTTGCGCTATACATATAGGTGGTCCACAGGCAGGTGAAGACCCTCCATAGAGATCAGCAGACACTTTATAAAGGCAACTGTGTCTACATACGATCTGATCTGCGGGCGTCTACATACGATCTGATCTGCGGGCCTCTACATACGATCTGATCTGCGGGCGTCTACATACGATCTGATCTGCGGGCCTCTACATACGATCTGATCTGCGGGCCTCTACATACGATCTGATCTGCGGGCGTCTACATACGATCTGATCTGCGGGCGTCTACATACGATCTGATCTGCGGGCCTCTACATACGATCTGATCTGCGGGCCTCTACATACGATCTGATCTGCGGGCCTCTACATACGATCTGATCTGCGGGCCTCTACATACGATCTGATCTGCGGGCGTCTACATACGATCTGATCTGCGGGCGTCTACATACGATCTGATCTGCGGGCGTCTACATACGATCTGATCTGCGGGCGTCTACATACGATCTGATCTGCGGGCGTCTACATACGATCTGATCTGCGGGCGTCTACATACGATCTGATCTGCGGGCGTCTACATACGATCTGATCTGCGGGCCTCTACATACGATCTGATCTGCGGGCCTCTACATACGATCTGATCTGCGGGCGTCTACATACGATCTGATCTGCGGGCGTCTACATACGATCTGATCTGCGGGCGTCTACATACGATCTGATCTGCGGGCGTCTACATACGATCTGATCTGCGTGTCTACATACGATCTGATCTGCGGGCGTCTACATACGATCTGATCTGCGGGCGTCTACATACGATCTGATCTGCGGGCGTCTACATACGATCTGATCTGCGGGCGTCTACATACGATCTGATCTGCGGGCGTCTACATACGATCTGATCTGCGGGCGTCTACATACGATCTGATCTGCGGGCGTCTACATACGATCTGATCTGCGGGCGTCTACATACGATCTGATCTGCGGGCGTCTACATACGATCTGATCTGCGGGCGTCTACATACGATCTGATCTGCGGGCGTCTACATACGATCTGATCTGCGGGCCTCTAAATACGATCTGATCTGCGGGCGTCTAAATACGATCTGATCTGCGGGCGTCTACATACGATCTGATCTGCGGGCGTCTACATACGATCTGATCTGCGGGCGTCTACATACGATCTGATCTGCGGGCGTCTACATACGATCTGATCTGCGGGCGTCTACATACGATCTGATCTGCGGGCGTCTACATACGATCTGATCTGCGGGCCTCTACATACGCTCTGATCTGCGGGCGTCTACATACGCTCTGATCTGCGGGCGTCTACATACGCTCTGATCTGCGGGCCTCTCCATCCGCGCGATCTTGCGTGCGGGGCCTCTCCATCCGCGCGATCTTGCGTGCGGGGCCTCTCCGCGCGATCTTGCGTGCGGGGCCTCTCCGCGCGATCTTGCGTGCAGGCAGGAGCAGATGAGTTGGTAGACAGGTAGGACCGTGTACTGGCCTATTTCTCGCAGATATATCCTTCTATCCTCCATATCTATCGATTTCATACATTGCGTTACATATCATCGTTGCTCCCATACTCCGCTCTATTTCCCGTCTTGTCACAGGTGGTGATCATCTGATCCCCGTGGATCTGTCGGCTGGAATCCCGGTGATTCTCAGGTCTCGGTGTCCTTGGATTGGTCTGTCGCTCGCTCCGTGTTTGTAGGATTTCGTCTGGAGGTGCGCGGCGAGGCTGGATGTTATTTGTGCAGATTTCCCCATAGATTGTGTAAAGGAACTGTTGCTATAAGGGATCTCCGCTTGGAATGGCCACACAACATCATGTAATTTCCTGCCGTATGGGTGGATGCTGCAGCTGAAGGAGCGTCAGTGGGGGCAGGGATCCCACTATGTAGGTCAGAGGAAGCTAAGCTGTGCAATATTATCCATGCCATATTCAGATGGAGCAGTATATGATCCCTGCAGGGTGATACTGCCGCTGGACGGTGCACATAGCTGGGCCAGGCACTGAGTGCACACACTGCCGCCCGCTGCCGCCCTCTGCCTCTGCCGCCCTCTGCCTCTGCCGCCCTCTGCCTCTGCCGCCCTCTGCCGCCCTCTGCCACTGCCGCCCTCTGCCGCCCTCTGCCACTGCCGCACACTGCCGCTGCCGCCTTCTGCCGCCCTCTGCCGCTGCCGCCTTCTGCCGCCCTCTGCCGCCCTCTGCCTCTGCCGCCCTCTGCCTCTGCCGCCCTCTGCCTCTGCCGCCCTCTGCCGCCCTCTGCCACTGCCGCCCTCTGCCGCCCTCTGCCACTGCCGCACACTGCCGCTGCCGCCTTCTGCCGCCCTCTGCCGCTGCCGCCTTCTGCCGCCCTCTGCCGCCCTCTGCCTCTGCCGCCCTCTGCCTCTGCCGCCCTCTGCCTCTGCCGCCCTCTGCCTCTGCCGCCCTCTGCCTCCCTCTGCCTCTGCCGCCCTCTGCCTCTGCCGCCCTCTGCCTCTGCCGCCCTCTGCCTCTGCCGCCCTCTGCCTCTGCCGCCCTCTGACTCTGCCGCCCTCTGACTCTGCCGCCCTCTGACTCTGCCGCCCTCTGACTCTGCCGCCCTCTGACTCTGCCGCCCTCTGACTCTGCCGCCCTCTGACTCTGCCGCCCTCTGACTCTGCCGCCCTCTGACTCTGCCGCCCTCTGACTCTGCCGCCCTCTGACTCTGCCGCCCTCTGACTCTGCCGCCCTCTGACTCTGCCGCCCTCTGACTCTGCCGCCCTCTGACTCTGCCGCCCTCTGACTCTGCCGCCCTCTGACTCTGCCGCCCGCTGACTCTGCCGCCCGCTGACTCTGCCGCCCGCTGCCTCTGCCGCCCGCTGCCTCTGCCGCCCGCTGCCTCTGCCGCCCGCTGCCTCTGCCGCCCGCTGCCTCTGTCGCCCTGTGCCTCTGTCGCCCTGTGCCTCTGTCGCCCTGTGCCTCTGTCGCCCTGTGCCTCTGTCGCCCTGTGCCTCTGTCGCCCTGTGCCTCTGTCGCCCTGTGCCTCTGTCGCCCTGTGCCTCTGTCGCCCTGTGCCTCTGTCGCCCTGTGCCTCTGTCGCCCTGTGCCTCTGTCGCCCTGTGCCTCTGTCGCCCTGTGCCTCTGCCGCCCTGTGCCTCTGCCGCCCTCTGCCGCCCTCTGCCTCTGCCGCCCTCTGCCGCCCTCTGCTGCCCTCTGCCTCTGCTGCCCTCTGCCTCTGCCGCCCTCTGCTGCCCTCTGCCTCTGCCGCCCTCTGCCTCTGCCGCCCTCTGCCTCTGCCGCCCTCTGCCTCTGCCGCCCTCTGCCGCCCTCTGCCTCTGCCGCCCTCTGCCGCCCTCTGCCTCTGCCGCCCTCTGCCTCTGCCGCCCTCTGACTCTGCCGCCCTCTGACTCTGCCGCCCTCTGACTCTGCCGCCCGCTGCCTCTGCCGCCCGCTGCCTCTGCCGCCCGCTGCCTCTGCCGCCCGCTGCCTCTGCCGCCCGCTGCCTCTGCCGCCCTGTGCCTCTGCCGCCCTGTGCCTCTGTCGCCCTGTGCCTCTGTCGCCCTGTGCCTCTGTCGCCCTGTGCCTCTGTCGCCCTGTGCCTCTGTCGCCCTGTGCCTCTGTCGCCCTGTGCCTCTGTCGCCCTGTGCCTCTGTCGCCCTGTGCCTCTGCCTCTGCCGCCCTCTGCCTCTGCCGCCCTCTGCCTCTGCCGCCCTCTGACTCTGCCGCCCTCTGACTCTGCCGCCCTCTGACTCTGCCGCCCTCTGACTCTGCCGCCCTCTGACTCTGCCGCCCTCTGCCTCTGCCGCCCGCTGCCTCTGCCGCCCGCTGCCTCTGCCGCCCGCTGCCTCTGCCGCCCGCTGCCTCTGCCGCCCTGTGCCTCTGCCGCCCTGTGCCTCTGCCGCCCTGTGCCACTGCCGCCCTGTGCCTCTGTCGCCCTGTGCCTCTGTCGCCCTGTGCCTCTGTCGCCCTGTGCCTCTGTCGCCCTGTGCCTCTGTCGCCCTGTGCCTCTGTCGCCCTGTGCCTCTGTCGCCCTGTGCCTCTGTCGCCCTGTGCCTCTGTCGCCCTGTGCCTCTGTCGCCCTGTGCCTCTGTCGCCCTGTGCCTCTGTCGCCCTGTGCCTCTGCCGCCCTGTGCCTCTGCCGCCCTGTGCCTCTGCCGCCCTGTGCCTCTGCCGCCCTGTGCCTCTGCCGCCCTGTGCCTCTGCCGCCCTGTGCCTCTGCCGCCCTGTGCCTCTGCCGCCCTGTGCCTCTGCCGCCCTGTGCCTCTGCCGCCCTGTGACTCTGCCGCCCTGTGACTCTGCCGCCCTGTGACTCTGCCGCCCTGTGACTCTGCCGCCCTCTGACTCTGCCGCCCTCTGACTCTGCCGCCCTCTGACTCTGCCGCCCGCTGACTCTGCCGCCCGCTGACTCTGCCGCCCGCTGACTCTGCCGCCCGCTGACTCTGCCGCCCGCTGACTCTGCCGCCCGCTGACTCTGCCGCCCGCTGACTCTGCCGCCCGCTGACTCTGCCGCCCTCTGCCTCTGCCGCCCTCTGCCTCTGCCGCCCTCTGCCTCTGCCGCCCTCTGCCTCTGCCGCCCTCTGCCTCTGCCGCCCTCTGCCTCTGCCGCCCTCTGCCTCTGCCGCCCTCTGCCTCTGCCGCCCTCTGCCTCCCTCTGCCTTTGCCGCCCTCTGCCTCTGCCGCCCTCTGCCTCCCTCTGCCTTTGCCGCCCTCTGCCTCTGCCGCCCTCTGCCGCCCTCTGCCTCTGCCGCCCTCTGCCTCTGCCGCCCTCTGCCTCTGCCGCCCTCTGCCTCTGCCGCCCTCTGACTCTGCCGCCCTCTGCCTCTGCCGCCCTCTGACTCTGCCGCCCTCTGACTCTGCCGCCCTCTGACTCTGCCGCCCTCTGACTCTGCCGCCCTCTGACTCTGCCGCCCTCTGACTCTGCCGCCCTCTGACTCTGCCGCCCTCTGACTCTGCCGCCCTCTGACTCTGCCGCCCTCTGACTCTGCCGCCCTCTGACTCTGCCGCCCTCTGACTCTGCCGCCCTCTGACTCTGCCGCCCTCTGACTCTGCCGCCCTCTGACTCTGCCGCCCTCTGACTCTGCCGCCCTCTGACTCTGCCGCCCTCTGACTCTGCCGCCCTCTGACTCTGCCGCCCGCTGACTCTGCCGCCCGCTGACTCTGCCGCCCGCTGACTCTGCCGCCCGCTGACTCTGCCGCCCGCTGCCTCTGCCGCCCGCTGCCTCTGCCGCCCGCTGCCTCTGCCGCCCGCTGCCTCTGCCGCCCGCTGCCTCTGTCGCCCTGTGCCTCTGTCGCCGTGTGCCTCTGTCGCCGTGTGCCTCTGTCGCCGTGTGCCTCTGTCGCCGTGTGCCTCTGTCGCCGTGTGCCTCTGTCGCCGTGTGCCTCTGTCGCCCTGTGCCTCTGTCGCCCTGTGCCTCTGTCGCCCTGTGCCTCTGTCGCCCTGTGCCTCTGTCGCCCTGTGCCTCTGTCGCCCTGTGCCTCTGTCGCCCTGTGCCTCTGTCGCCCTGTGCCTCTGTCGCCCTGTGCCTCTGTCGCCCTGTGCCTCTGTCGCCCTGTGCCTCTGTCGCCCTGTGCCTCTGTCGCCCTGTGCCTCTGTCGCCCTGTGCCTCTGTCGCCCTGTGCCTCTGTCGCCCTGTGCCTCTGTCGCCCTGTGCCTCTGTCGCCCTGTGCCTCTGTCGCCCTGTGCCTCTGTCGCCCTGTGCCTCTGTCGCCCTGTGCCTCTGTCGCCCTGTGCCTGTGTCGCCCTGTGCCTGTGTCGCCCTGTGCCTGTGTCGCCCTGTGCCTGTGTCGCCCTGTGCCTGTGTCGCCCTGTGCCTGTGTCGCCCTGTGCCTGTGTCGCCCTGTGCCTGTGTCGCCCTGTGCCTGTGTCGCCCTGTGCCTGTGTCGCCCTGTGCCTGTGTCGCCCTGTGCCTGTGTCGCCCTGTGCCTGTGTCGCCCTGTGCCTGTGTCGCCCTGTGCCTGTGTCGCCCTGTGCCTGTGTCGCCCTGTGCCTGTGTCGCCCTGTGCCTGTGTCGCCCTGTGCCTGTGTCGCCCTGTGCCTGTGTCGCCCTGTGCCTGTGTCGCCCTGTGCCTGTGTCGCCCTGTGCCTGTGTCGCCCTGTGCCTGTGTCGCCCTGTGCCTGTGTCGCCCTGTGCCTGTGTCGCCCTGTGCCTGTGTCGCCCTGTGCCTGTGTCGCCCTGTGCCTGTGTCGCCCTGTGCCTGTGTCGCCCTGTGCCTGTGTCGCCCTGTGCCTGTGTCGCCCTGTGCCTGTGTCGCCCTGTGCCTGTGTCGCCCTGTGCCTGTGTCGCCCTGTGCCTGTGTCGCCCTGTGCCTGTGTCGCCCTGTGCCTGTGTCGCCCTGTGCCTGTGTCGCCCTGTGCCTGTGTCGCCCTGTGCCTGTGTCGCCCTGTGCCTGTGTCGCCCTGTGCCTGTGTCGCCCTGTGCCTGTGTCGCCCTGTGCCTGTGTCGCCCTGTGCCTGTGTCGCCCTGTGCCTCTGTCGCCCTGTGCCTCTGTCGCCCTGTGCCTCTGTCGCCCTGTGCCTCTGTCGCCCTGTGCCTCTGTCGCCCTGTGCCTCTGTCGCCCTGTGCCTCTGTCGCCCTGTGCCTCTGTCGCCCTGTGCCTCTGTCGCCCTGTGCCTCTGCCGCCCTGTGCCTCTGCCGCCCTGTGCCTCTGCCGCCCTCTGCCTCTGCCGCCCTCTGCCTCTGCCGCCCTCTGCCTCTGCCGCCCTCTGCCTCTGCCGCCCTCTGCCTCTGCCGCCCTCTGCCTCTGCCGCCCTCTGCCTCTGCCGCCCTCTGCCTCTGCCGCCCTCTGCCTCTGCCGCCCTCTGACTCTGCCGCCCTCTGACTCTGCCGCCCTCTGACTCTGCCGCCCTCTGACTCTGCCGCCCTCTGACTCTGCCGCCCGCTGCCTCTGCCGCCCGCTGCCTCTGCCGCCCGCTGCCTCTGCCGCCCGCTGCCTCTGCCGCCCGCTGCCTCTGCCGCCCGCTGCCTCTGCCGCCCGCTGCCTCTGCCGCCCTGTGCCTCTGCCGCCCTGTGCCACTGCCGCCCTGTGCCTCTGCCGCCCTGTGCCTCTGCCGCCCTGTGCCTCTGTCGCCCTGTGCCTCTGTCGCCCTGTGCCTCTGTCGCCCTGTGCCTCTGTCGCCCTGTGCCTCTGTCGCCCTGTGCCTCTGTCGCCCTGTGCCTCTGTCGCCCTGTGCCTCTGTCGCCCTGTGCCTCTGTCGCCCTGTGCCTCTGTCGCCCTGTGCCTCTGTCGCCCTGTGCCTCTGTCGCCCTGTGCCTCTGTCGCCCTGTGCCTCTGTCGCCCTGTGCCTCTGTCGCCCTGTGCCTCTGTCGCCCTGTGCCTCTGTCGCCCTGTGCCTCTGTCGCCCTGTGCCTCTGTCGCCCTGTGCCTCTGTCGCCCTGTGCCTCTGTCGCCCTGTGCCTCTGTCGCCCTGTGCCTCTGTCGCCCTGTGCCTCTGTCGCCCTGTGCCTCTGTCGCCCTGTGCCTCTGTCGCCCTGTGCCTCTGTCGCCCTGTGCCTCTGTCGCCCTGTGCCTCTGTCGCCCTGTGCCTCTGTCGCCCTGTGCCTCTGTCGCCCTGTGCCTCTGTCGCCCTGTGCCTCTGTCGCCCTGTGCCTCTGTCGCCCTGTGCCTCTGTCGCCCTGTGCCTCTGTCGCCCTGTGCCTCTGTCGCCCTGTGCCTCTGTCGCCCTGTGCCTCTGTCGCCCTGTGCCTCTGTCGCCCTGTGCCTCTGTCGCCCTGTGCCTCTGTCGCCCTGTGCCTGTGTCGCCCTGTGCCTGTGTCGCCCTGTGCCTGTGTCGCCCTGTGCCTGTGTCGCCCTGTGCCTGTGTCGCCCTGTGCCTGTGTCGCCCTGTGCCTGTGTCGCCCTGTGCCTGTGTCGCCCTGTGCCTGTGTCGCCCTGTGCCTGTGTCGCCCTGTGCCTGTGTCGCCCTGTGCCTGTGTCGCCCTGTGCCTGTGTCGCCCTGTGCCTGTGTCGCCCTGTGCCTGTGTCGCCCTGTGCCTGTGTCGCCCTGTGCCTGTGTCGCCCTGTGCCTGTGTCGCCCTGTGCCTGTGTCGCCCTGTGCCTGTGTCGCCCTGTGCCTGTGTCGCCCTGTGCCTGTGTCGCCCTGTGCCTGTGTCGCCCTGTGCCTGTGTCGCCCTGTGCCTGTGTCGCCCTGTGCCTCTGTCGCCCTGTGCCTCTGTCGCCCTGTGCCTCTGTCGCCCTGTGCCTCTGTCGCCCTGTGCCTCTGTCGCCCTGTGCCTCTGTCGCCCTGTGCCTCTGTCGCCCTGTGCCTCTGTCGCCCTGTGCCTCTGTCGCCCTGTGCCTCTGTCGCCCTGTGCCTCTGTCGCCCTGTGCCTCTGTCGCCCTCTGCCTCTGTCGCCCTGTGCCTCTGCCGCCCTCTGCCTCTGCCGCCCTCTGCCTCTGCCGCCCTCTGCCTCTGTCGCCCTCTGCCTCTGCCGCCCTCTGCCTCTGCCGCCCTCTGCCTCTGCCGCCCTCTGCCGCCCTCTGCCTCTGCCGCCCTCTGCCTCTGCCGCCCTCTGCCTCTGCCGCCCTCTGCCTCTGCCGCCCTCTGCCTCTGCCGCCCTCTGCCTCTGCCGCCCTCTGCCTCTGCCGCCCTCTGCCTCTGTCGCCCTCTGCCTCTGTCGCCCTCTGCCTCTGCCGCCCTCTGCCTCTGCCGCCCTCTGCCTCTGCCGCCCTCTGCCTCTGCCGCCCTCTGCCGCCCTCTGCCTCTGCCGCCCTCTGCCTCTGCCGCCCTCTGCCTCTGCCGCCCTCTGCCTCTGCCGCCCTCTGCCTCTGCCGCCCTCTGCCTCTGCCGCCCTCTGCCTCTGCCGCCCTCTGCCTCCCTCTGCCTCTGCCTCCCTCTGCCTCTGCCTCCCTCTGCCTCTGCCTCCCTCTGCCTCTGCCTCCCTCTGCCTCTGCCTCCCTCTGCCTCTGCCGCCCTCCGACTCTGCCGCCCTCCGACTCTGCCGCCCTCCGACTCTGCCGCCCTCCGACTCTGCCGCCCTCCGACTCTGCCGCCCTCCGACTCTGCCGCCCTCCGACTCTGCCGCCCTCCGACTCTGCCGCCCTCCGACTCTGCCGCCCTCCGACTCTGCCGCCCTCCGACTCTGCCGCCCTCCGACTCTGCCGCCCTCCGACTCTGCCGCCCTCCGACTCTGCCGCCCTCCGACTCTGCCGCCCTCCGACTCTGCCGCCCTCCGACTCTGCCGCCCTCCGACTCTGCCGCCCTCCGACTCTGCCGCCCTCCGACTCTGCCGCCCTCCGACTCTGCCGCCCTCCGACTCTGCCGCCCTCCGACTCTGCCGCCCTCCGACTCTGCCGCCCTCCGACTCTGCCGCCCTCCGACTCTGCCGCCCTCCGACTCTGCCGCCCTCCGACTCTGCCGCCCTCCGACTCTGCCGCCCTCCGACTCTGCCGCCCTCCGACTCTGCCGCCCTCCGACTCTGCCGCCCTCCGACTCTGCCGCCCTCCGACTCTGCCGCCCTCTGACTCTGCCGCCCTCTGACTCTGCCGCCCTCTGACTCTGCCGCCCTCTGACTCTGCCGCCCTCTGACTCTGCCGCCCTCTGACTCTGCCGCCCTCTGACTCTGCCGCCCTCTGACTCTGCCGCCCTCTGACTCTGCCGCCCTCTGACTCTGCCGCCCTCTGACTCTGCCGCCCTCTGACTCTGCCGCCCTCTGACTCTGCCGCCCTCTGACTCTGCCGCCCTCTGACTCTGCCGCCCTCTGACTCTGCCGCCCTCTGACTCTGCCGCCCTCTGACTCTGCCGCCCTCTGACTCTGCCGCCCTCTGCCTCTGCCGCCCGCTGCCTCTGCCGCCCGGTGCCTCTGCCGCCCGGTGCCTCTGCCGCCCGGTGCCTCTGCCGCCCGGTGCCTCTGCCGCCCGGTGCCTCTGCCGCCCTGTGCCTCTGCCGCCCTGTGCCTCTGCCGCCCTGTGCCTCTGCCGCCCTGTGCCTCTGCCGCCCTGTGCCTCTGCCGCCCTGTGCCTCTGCCGCCCTGTGCCTCTGCCGCCCTGTGCCTCTGCCGCCCTGTGCCTCTGCCGCCCTGTGCCTCTGCCGCCCTGTGCCTCTGCCGCCCTGTGCCTCTGCCGCCCTGTGCCTCTGCCGCCCTCTGCCTCTGTCGCCCTCTGCCTCTGCCGCCCTCTGCCTCTGCCGCCCTCTGCCGCCCTCTGCCTCTGCCGCCCTCTGCCGCCCTCTGCCTCTGCCGCCCTCTGCCGCCCTCTGCCTCTGCCGCCCTCTGCCTCTGCCGCCCGCTGACTCTGCCGCGCACCGCCGCTGCCGCACACCAATGGTCTACAGAGCCTTCTCATGTTGTTGTTTGTAAGGGTATGCTCTCACGTGGCAGATTTTCTACACTAAGTTCTGCAACTCTTGGTGTTCTTTGCAGCAATTTTGCATTTTATGATGCATTTTTTTTTCTACTCTGAAAAACGCTAGAAAAAATGCAGAACATGTGAATTGTTTGGTGCAGTTTTTTTCTGCACCAAAATCTGCAAGGAAAATATCTCCAATGTGTGCACAGCACTTCAGAATTCTCATAGACTTGCGGTTTCCCTTGCAGTTTGATTAAAATCTGCAAGGACAAAATGCATAACATAATGCAGCATGTGCACACAGGCTAAGGCTGCGTGCCCACGATCAGTGTTTGCTGCGGTGTGGACGTAGCGTGCTTCAGCTGCGTGCAAAACGCTGCGTTGTACAGTACAGGCACAGTGGATGGATTTCTAAAATCCCGTGCTTGTTTTTCCACAGCAAACAGTGACATGCGGTGCGGTTTTACAGACCGCAGCATGTCAATTGTTTGCGGATTCGCATGCGTCCTCCGTAGGGAGAACACAAGCGAGAGATTGCAGTGCCCTGAGCCCTGATCATGGGTACAAGCAGCAGCGGTCTCCTGCGCAGGAGACTCACGGCCCCGCAGGTCAGGACCTGGGCAGAAGATCAGGCTTCCTCTGCGCATGCACTGGTCTCCATCTAATTTTACAGGTCTTTCTCCTGAAATATCCATGATTGTATCAGCGATAAAACTAATGACTGTGGAAATTGGATGAAGACTGGTGCATGTGCAGTGCAAAATGGTACATTGCGCATGCACTGGACACTGCTGTAATGGGGATCAATAACTAAAGGATTACACAGCCATTTTCTAAGCTACAATGTGATTTGTCTCCTGTTGGCGAAAACTGATCTTGCATGTGGTCTGGTGAATCAGGGTTGTAGAGATCTGGCGCATGCGCAGTGTTCTTTTTCACTTTTATGGATGCAGAAATACATTTTGTGCATTTGTTGGTCCCCGTCTAAATTTGGGTGTTTACATACAATCTGATCTGAGTCTTTGATTGAAAGTTAGATGGAGGCTAGCGCATGCGCGTGATCAAGACACTGTGCATGCGCTGGGTTCATAAATATAATTTGCAGGTTTCCTTTTCGTTTGTGCGGCTTGCTGGATACAGCATGCTGTAGGTCTGCCCCGAGTGATGGCCGTACTTCTTCCCTCTCGTACACTACTTTTTGTGAGGCTGGGAAGCGGCTTCCTGCATCAGAAACCTTCCACCCTGCCCTGCCTGTAATAGAGAGCAACCTTTTTGGAGTAAGGAAGGAGACCTATATATGAAGAAAGCACAGGTCAGATTTGGACCAGTGGCCCTTGCTTCTTTTTTCTCCAGCCGCCATGTCTAGCCTGGTCCTCATGGTCCCATCCATCAGGCTGTAGCCGAGAAATAAAACTCCGGATGTTTCTATAATTACGGGCTTTTCGTAGCTTAGAATAGATTCTTCCCAGAATACGTGACGTTAATGTAAAACCTCGGCCCGGCTTTTGCATACCGCTGACGGATTTGGATGTGATTTCCATAACATTTTGGAGCTCGCCCTCGGGGGTTACCTCTGCTGTTCTGCTTCTCGTCCCGGATTCCCGCTCGCACCTGCCTCACGCTCCACACGAGTCTAGTGCCGCTCGCAGCCATTTTTCATAGTATGGCCATTGTTTCTGGTGAAATGGGCCTTTGTGAAGAAACAATGGACTCTATAGAGGATCTGTCCTCTTCTTTTGACGTGTCTGTTTTAGTAAATGGCTGATATACTGTAACTATTTTCTTAGAATGTTTCCTTGTTACGTTCCTCTGTTTATTCTTCCTGTAAATGTGTGAATACTTTTACAAGAGGCCGGAGGGTTACTGTTCCCTTAAAGGGGGGAATTCCAGTAAGAATATGTTATCACCTATCTACATAATAGATCAGTAGGAATGAATTAACCACAGAGAACCTCAATGATCGCCAGGACGTGGAGCTCAAGCCCCCCGACTGAGTGGTCCGTATTTAGCTTTATTCGACTTAACGCCCCGGCCACGTCACGTCCTCCTCCGCTGCCGCATGGCTTCTCACGTGCTCTGCTGCCTCCCTCCTAGGCCTTGTACATGCTGCACAGGGCTCCCAGGAAGGCACCCAAGATGCACGCGCACACACACCGACCCTCCTCTTAAAGGACCGGCGTGCTATTTCCAAGAAATGATTATGGCTGAGCAGCAGTATGTATTTAAGGCACCCTCCCATTAGGGGAGGTGCCTGTGCAGCACTTTTAGTTAGTCAGTCCGTGTTCCAGTCTGCTACCTAGCTGTTTCCTTGTGTCCGTCTTCAGTTCCAGCCTTCCCACTCCTGTCTATCCCTGCCGTGCCCACCATTCCTGTCTGTACCCACCTGTCCAGCCTGGCTCAGTCACCCCACTATACCGGAGTTCATCACCTGCCCTGGGAGTCGTACCTGGCATCTGCCTCGCGGTAGGCTCATAGTTGCGCCCCTCCCACTAAGGGGCAAGCCCGGGTCCCCCCTGTGGCCAAGTGGGTCCATTAACCTCGCTCGCTGCCCTTACACCAGACACAAGCGTTACACCATAGCTGTCTATAGAGAGATCCATCGCCTGCGTTCCCACCTCTCCCATCACTCCAACAGGATTCCGGAGACCCTCCATTATTGAGATTTGTGAGGGTCCCGCATTTATTAGTCATTTATGAAATATCAGAATTAAAGGGGAACTTCGATATCTGACAGTACGAGGATTTTGCCTGTTTTTTTTCTTCCCTTGCTAAAGACAAGGTGTGTCCGCACCTCCTAAAATAAATGTGCAAGTGCAAATCTGCTGTGACTGCGATGCAAAAAATAGGCCCATGATATAAGCGCAGCGTATGGGCGCGAGGTGCGTGCAGCTGTCATATTTGTATTGTTTTATATTGCATCTTTGCTGCACATTTTGATCAAATTGCATGAGCCCTCCTGCCATACCCGCTAATGCATACATATAAAGTAACACTAATGTCTGCGCCAATTTAATGCTCCTTTGCGTTTGCACCATGTGCACTTGCACATTATGAATCTGTTGATACAGTGTGATCAAAATGTGAAACGCGTAGATGACAGTAATGCAATGTGCAAAAATAAATTATGTGATCATCTCTTGCCGCCCTCACGGCTCTGCTCTCCCTCTCGGCTCTGCTGTCCCTCTCGGCTCTGCTGTCCCTCTCGGCTCTGCTGTCCCTCTCGGCTCTGCTGTCCCTCTCGGCTCTGCTGTCCCTCTCGGCTCTGCTGTCCCTCTCGGCTCTGCTGTCCCTCTCGGCTCTGCTGTCCCTCTCGGCTCTGCTGTCCCTCTCGGCTCTGCTGTCCCTCTCGGCTCTGCTGTCCCTCTCGGCTCTGCTGTCCCTCTCGGCTCTGCTGTCCCTCTCGGCTCTTCTGTCCCTCTCGGCTCTGGTGTCCCTCTCGGCTCTGCTGTCCCTCTCGGCTCTGCTGTCCCTCTCGGCTCTGCTGTCCCTCTCGGCTCTGCTGTCCCTCTCGGCACCGCTCTCCGGCTCGGCTCGGCGCCGCTCTCCGGCTCGGCTCGGCGCCGCTCTCCGGCTCGGCGCCGCTCTCCGGCTCGGCTCGGCGCCGCTCTCCGGCTCGGCGCCGCTCTCCGGCTCGGCTCGGCGCCGCTCTCCGGCTCGGCTCGGCGCCGCTCTCCGGCTCGGCTCGGCGCCGCTCTCCGGCTCGGCTCGGCGCCGCTCTCCGGCTCGGCTCGGCGCCGCTCTCCGGCTCGGCTCGGCGCCGCTCTCCGGCTCGGCTCGGCGCCGCTCTCCGGCTCGGCTCGGCGCCGCTCTCCGGCTCGGCTCGGCGCCGCTCTCCGGCTCGGCTCGGCGCCGCTCTCCGGCTCGGCTCGGCGCCGCTCTCCGGCTCGGCGCCGCTCTCCGGCTCGGCGCCGCTCTCCGGCTCGGCTCGGCGCCGCTCTCCGGCTCGGCTCGGCACCGCTCTCCGGCTCGGCGCCGCTCTCCGGCTCGGCTCGGCGCCGCTCTCCGGCTCGGCTCGGCGCCGCTCTCCGGCTCGGCTCGGCGCCGCTCTCCGGCTCGGCTCGGCGCCGCTCTCCGGCTCGGCTCGGCGCCGCTCTCCGGCTCGGCTCGGCGCCGCTCTCCGGCTCGGCTCGGCGCCGCTCTCCGGCTCGGCTCGGCGCCGCTCTCCGGCTCGGCTCGGCGCCGCTCTCCGGCTCGGCTCGGCGCCGCTCTCCGGCTCGGCTCGGCGCCGCTCTCCGGCTCGGCTCGGCTCTCCAGCTCGGCTCGCCTGCTCGGTTCGGCTCTGCTGCATCTGTGTTTTATGAGCCATTTTTACTTCCTGCTGAGAAAATAACTATAAAAAAAGACTCGTAAGAGGTTTTATCGCGTTAAAGTAGCAACAATACCCTATATATAGCGTCTGTCGTCCAACCAGTTGTGCTACATTACACGTCAAACCTCTTTCCTTGGACACATCGTGGATGGTTATCACATTCTTTTTATTTAGGTGACATTTCCCGATTTGGTTGATGGTGGGGGAAGGGAGGGGGGCGAACAAGTGTTTAATTTTCAATCCCTTTAAACTGGGGGAAAAAAAAACACCCGGCTGATCCCTTTTGGAATATAAATCAATAGTACATAAACCGAGCATCTTGCTCAAAGGAAGATAGAACGTCCCCTCACTGAGTGTTCAGATTACAGCTGCCTGTTATAGTCTATGGAGAGGGGAGTAAGTTGGAGGGGCAGAGAGACAGAGACCATGTTGCTTCTTTCCAGTAAGTGTTTTATCTCACCCAGAGCTGGATTCAGAGCTACATAGCCCAGTACTGTTGTGTAATGTTTCTTTTTGCTGATGCTTTCTAGTAAGCTTGTATCTCACCTTGGAGCTGGATACACATCTACATTGCTTAGTACACTGTAGTATAATTGTATGTTGTATATAACTTAGTATAATGTCCTTTTTCTGCTAATTTATCTCCGATAAAGTTGGATTCAAAGCTAGACTGCTCAGTATTGCAGTATGATGTCTTCCACTCTTCTTTGTAGTGGTTACTTCACCTCAGAGCTGGGTTAATATCTACTCTGCTCAGTATTGCTGTATGATGTCTTCCATTCTGCTTTGTAGTGGTTACTTCACCTCAGAGCTGGATTCACATCTACTCTGCTCAGTCCTACTTTATAATGTCCTCCATTCTGCTACTTCTGAGCATGTAGAGCATATAGACAGGGGAGCAGGGATCCCTCATCTGTGTGTGCCGTGTATAGGCGACTCATAGCGGCTCCTCTCCACCCACCAGCTCAGAGACAACTGAAAATTAGAGACAGAATCTGCAGAGAGGAAGACTGGTGAAAAATGCAGGCTGGTGATCAGATACTGACCAGTAATAGTGTTATTCCCCCTGCGGGTGCTTCCTTCATTCATTGCACTGCCACACCTTCCACCGCAGATACCACAACAATATCAATATTAGTATAGCTGTGTGAGAAACTTGCGGTCACCTTTGTGTGGTTTTACTTTGGCTACACATAGTCTTAAGACTGAACACCGCAGGAATGGGCAGCGCCGCGGGGTTATTTATATTCAGTCTGCGGAGATCGTCTGCAGCGCAGCGTAAATTTGTAATATTTATATTATTACATTTAATGACGTTTCTTACAAACAGAATTCCTCGCACTTTGTATTATTACCCAGTTAAGCTGAATGTGGCACCATGCCAATAAGCAAAGCAAAGAGGACCCGGACTCTGCGGGAGAGCTGCGAGCGCTATCCCGCAGGGGGTGGGGCCTGCGAGCGCCATCTCACGAGGAAGGGGCCGTCAAGTGCCGTCCCACGAGGTGGGGGGCCCCCCCCCGCAAGTGCTGTCCCACGAGGGGGGGGGGGCCCCCGCAAGTGCCGTCCCACAAGGGGGGGGCCCCCCGCAAGTGCCGTCCCACAAGGGGGGGGCCCCCCGCAAGTGCCGTCCCACGAGGGGGGGGGCCCCCGCAAGTGCCGTCCCACGAGGGGGGGGCCCCCGCAAGTGCCGTCCTCACTATACATACAGTGCTATACTGGCACAATCAGGCTGATTCTATACATACAGTGCTATACTGGCACTATCAGGCTGAGTCTATACATACAGTGCTATACTGGCGCTATCAGGCTGATTCTATACATACAGTGCTATACTGGCACTATCAGGCTGATTCTATACATACAGTGCTATACTGGCACTATGAGGCTGATTCTATACATACAGTGCTATACTGGCACTATCAGGCTGATTCTATACATACAGTGCTATACTGGCACTATGAGGCTGATTCTATACATACAGTGCTATACTGGCACTATCAGGCTGATTCTATACATACAGTGCTATACTGGCACTATGAGGCTGAGTCTATACATACAGTGCTATACTGGCACTATCAGGCTGATTCTATACATACAGTGCTATACTGGCACTATCAGGCTGATTCTATACATACAGTGCTATACTGGCACTATCAGGCTGATTCTATACATACAGTGCTATACTGGCGCTATCAGGCTGATTCTATACATACAGTGCTATACTGGCACTATCAGGCTGATTCTATACATACAGTGCTATACTGGCGCTATCAGGCTGATTCTATACATACAGTGCTATACTGGCACTATCAGGCTGATTCTATACATACAGTGCTATACTGGCACTATCAGGCTGATTCTATACATACAGTGCTATACTGGCACTATCAGGCTGATTCTATACATACAGTGCTATACTGGCACTATCAGGCTGATTCTATACATACAGTGCTATACTGGCACTATCAGGCTGATTCTATACATACAGTGCTATACTGGCACTATCAGGCTGATTCTATACATACAGTGCTATACTGGCGCTATCAGGCTGATTCTATACATACAGCGCTATACTGGCACTATCAGGCTGATTCTATACATACAGTGCTATACTGGCACTATCAGGCTGATTCTATACATACAGTGCTATACTGGCACTATCAGGCTGATTCTATACATACAGTGCTATACTGGCACTATCAGGCTGATTCTATACATACAGTGCTATACTGGCACTATCAGGCTGATTCTATACATACAGTGCTATACTGGCACTATCAGGCTGATTCTATACATAGTGCTATACTGGCACTATCAGGCTGATTCTATACATAGTGCTATACTGGCACTAGCAGGCTAATTCTTTAGTGGTCAGCGCGGATGTATAGGTTTTCAAACACAAGGAAGTAAAGTTTGTAAAATGAGCAGCTTTTTGAGTGACAGCTGGGGTGGGTATTCTGTCCGGCCTCTCCCTCTCTCTTATTTCTGCTAATTCTATTAATGAAGCATTTTACTAAGTGGCTAGAAGGACCTGTGCTGATGTCGTACCCATGTGACCAGAAGGGGTGGGGCCTGTGTTGGCTGAGGCCACGCCCCTGCTGGTCACATGGGTTCATACCTTCCTTCTAGCCACTTAGTTATGCGAATTCTATTATAGAAGCTTTTTACTAACAGATATTGGGAAGATGGATACTCAGGGGGGTGGGAATCACTATGAATACCCCCCCAGCTATCAGCTGATCGGCAGCTGCTGTCACTCAAAAAGCTGCTCATTTTACAAACTTTACTTGCTTGTGTTTGAAAACCTATACATCCGCGCTGACCACTAAAGAATTAGCCTGCTAGTGCCAGTATAGCACTGTATGTATAGAATCAGCCTGATAGTGCCAGTATAGCACTGTATGTATAGAATCAGCCTGATAGTGCCAGTATAGCACTGTATGTATAGAATCAGCCTGATAGTGCCAGTATAGCACTGTATGTATAGAATCAGCCTGATAGTGCCAGTATAGCCCTGTATGTATAGACTCAGCCTGATAGTGCCAGTATAGCGCTGTATGTATAGAATCAGCCTGATAGTGCCAGTATAGCCCTGTATGTATAGAATCAGCCTGATAGTGCCAGTATAGCCCTGTATGTATAGACTCAGCCTGATAGCGCCAGTATAGCACTGTATGTATAGAATCAGCCTGATAGCGCCAGTATAGCACTGTATGTATAGAATCAGCCTGATAGCCCCAGTATAGCACTGTATGTATAGAATCAGCCTGATAGTGTCAGTATAGCACTGTATGTATAGAATCACCCTGATAGCGCCAGTATAGCACTGTATGTATAGAATCAGCCTGATAGCGCCAGTATAGCACTGTATGTATAGACTCAGCCTGATAGCGCCAGTATAGCACTGTATGTATAGAATCAGCCTGATAGTGCCAGTATAGCACTGTATGTATAGAATCAGCCTGATAGTGTCAGTATAGCGCTGTATCTATAGAATCAGCCTGATAGCGCCAGTATAGCACTGTATGTATAGAATCAGCCTGATAGCGCCAGTATAGCACTGTATGTATAGAATCAGCCTGATAGTGCCAGTATAGCACTGTATGTATAGAATCAGCCTGATAGTGCCAGTATAGCCCTGTATGTATAGACTCAGCCTGATAGTGCCAGTATAGCGCTGTATGTATAGAATCAGCCTGATAGTGCCAGTATAGCCCTGTATGTATAGAATCAGCCTGATAGTGCCAGTATAGCCCTGTATGTATAGACTCAGCCTGATAGCGCCAGTATAGCACTGTATGTATAGAATCAGCCTGATAGTGCCAGTATAGCCCTGTATGTATAGAATCAGCATGATAGTGCCAGTATAGCACTGTATGTATAGAATCAGCCTGATAGCGCCAGTATAGCACCGTATGTATAGTATCAGCCTGATAGTGCCAGTATAGCACTGTATGTATAGAATCAGCCTGATAGTGCCAGTATAGCACTGTATGTATAGAATCAGCCTGATAGTGCCAGTATAGCCCTGTATGTATAGACTCAGCCTGATAGTGCCAGTATAGCGCTGTATGTATAGAATCAGCCTGATAGTGCCAGTATAGCCCTGTATGTATAGAATCAGCCTGATAGTGCCAGTATAGCCCTGTATGTATAGACTCAGCCTGATAGCGCCAGTATAGCACTGTATGTATAGAATCAGCCTGATAGCGCCAGTATAGCACTGTATGTATAGAATCAGCCTGATAGCCCCAGTATAGCACTGTATGTATAGAATCAGCCTGATAGTGTCAGTATAGCACTGTATGTATAGAATCACCCTGATAGCGCCAGTATAGCACTGTATGTATAGAATCAGCCTGATAGTGCCAGTATAGCACTGTATGTATAGAATCAGCCTGATAGTGTCAGTATAGCGCTGTATCTATAGAATCAGCCTGATAGCGCCAGTATAGCACTGTATGTATAGAATCAGCCTGATAGCGCCAGTATAGCACTGTATGTATAGAATCAGCCTGATAGTGCCAGTATAGCACTGTATGTATAGAATCAGCCTGATAGTGTCAGTATAGCGCTGTATCTATAGAATCAGCCTGATAGCGCCAGTATAGCACTGTATGTATAGAATCAGCCTGATAGCGCCAGTATAGCACTGTATGTATAGAATCAGCCTGATAGTGCCAGTATAGCACTGTATGTATAGAATCAGCCTGATAGTGTCAGTATAGCACTGTATGTATAGACTCAGCCTGATAGTGCCAGTATAGCACTGTATGTATAGAATCAGCCTGATAGTGCAGTATAGCACTGTATGTATAGAATCAGCCTGATAGCGCCAGTATAGCACTGTATGTATAGAATCAGCCTGATAGTGCCAGTATAGCACTGTATGTATAGAATCAGCTTGATAGTGCCAGTATAGCACTGTATGTATAGAATCAGCCTGATAGTGCCAGTATAGCACTGTATGTATAGAATCAGCCTGATAGCGCCAGTATAGCACTGTATGTATAGAATCAGCCTGATAGCGCCAGTATAGCACTGTATGTATAGAATCAGCCTGATAGTGCCAGTATAGCACTGTATGTATAGAATCAGCCTGATAGTGTCAGTATAGCGCTGTATCTATAGAATCAGCCTGATAGCGCCAGTATAGCACTGTATGTATAGAATCAGCCTGATAGCGCCAGTATAGCACTGTATGTATAGAATCAGCCTGATAGTGCCAGTATAGCACTGTATGTATAGAATCAGCCTGATAGTGTCAGTATAGCACTGTATGTATAGACTCAGCCTGATAGTGCCAGTATAGCACTGTATGTATAGAATCAGCCTGATAGTGCAGTATAGCACTGTATGTATAGAATCAGCCTGATAGCGCCAGTATAGCACTGTATGTATAGAATCAGCCTGATAGTGCCAGTATAGCACTGTATGTATAGAATCAGCTTGATAGTGCCAGTATAGCACTGTATGTATAGAATCTGCCTGATAGTGCCAGTATAGCACTGTATGTATAGAATCAGCCTGATAGTGCCAGTATAGCACTGTATGTATAGAATCAGCCTGATAGTGCCAGTATAGCACTGTATGTATAGACTCAGCCTGATAGTGCCAGTATAGCACTGTATGTATAGAATCAGCCTGATAGTGCCAGTATAGCACTGTATGTATAGAATCAGCCTGATAGTGCCAGTATAGCACTGTATGTATAGAATCAGCCTGATAGTGCCAGTATAGCACTGTATGTATAGAATCAGCGTGATAGTGCCAGTATAGCCCTGTATGTATAGAATCAGCCTGATAGTGCCAGTATAGCACTGTATGTATAGAATCAGCCTGATAGTGCCAGTATAGCACTGTATGTATAGAATCAGCCTGATAGTGCCATTATAGCACTGTATGTATAGAATCAGCCTGATAGCGCCAGTATAGCACTGTATGTATAGAATCAGCCTGATAGTGCTAGTATAGCACTGTATGTATAGAATCAGCCTGATAATGCCAGTATAGCACTGTATGTATAGAATCAGCGTGATAGTGCCAGTATAGCACTGTATGTATAGAATCAGCGTGATAGTGCCAGTATAGCACTGTATGTATAGAATCAGCCTGATAGTGCCAGTATAGCACTGTATGTATAGAATCAGCCTGATAGTGCTAGTATAGCACTGTATGTATAGAATCAGCCTGATAGTGCCAGTATAGCACTGTATGTATAGACTCAGCCTGATAGTGCCAGTATAGCACTGTATGTATAGAATCAGCGTGATAGTGCCAGTATAGCACTGTATGTATAGAATCAGCCTGATAGTGCCAGTATAGCACTGTATGTATAGAATCAGCCTGATAGTGCCAGTATAGCACTGTATGTATAGAATCAGCCTGATAGTGCCAGTATAGCACTGTATGTATAGAATCAGCCTGATAGTGCTACTATAGCACTGTATGTATAGAATCAGCATGATAGTGCCAGTATAGCACTGTATGTATAGAATCAGCCTGATAGTGCCAGTATAGCCCTGTATGTATAGACTCAGCCTGATAGTGCCAGTATAGCGCTGTATGTATAGAATCAGCCTGATAGCGCCAGTATAGCACTGTATGTATAGAATCAGCCTGATAGCCCCAGTATAGCCCTGTATGTATAGACTCAGCCTGATAGTGCCAGTATAGCGCTGTATGTATAGAATCAGCCTGATAGCGCCAGTATAGCACTGTATGTATAGAATCAGCCTGATAGCCCCAGTATAGCACTGTATGTATAGAATCAGCCTGATAGTGTCAGTATAGCACTGTATGTATAGACTCAGCCTGATAGTGCCAGTATAGCACTGTATGTATAGAATCAGCCTGATAGTGCCAGTATAGCACTGTATGTATAGAATCAGCCTGATAGTGTCAGTATAGCGCTGTATCTATAGAATCAGCCTGATAGCGCCAGTATAGCACTGTATGTATAGAATCAGCCTGATAGCGCCAGTATAGCACTGTATGTATAGAATCAGCCTGATAGTGCCAGTATAGCACTGTATGTATAGAATCAGCCTGATAGTGTCAGTATAGCACTGTATGTATAGACTCAGCCTGATAGTGCCAGTATAGCACTGTATGTATAGAATCAGCCTGATAGTGCCAGTATAGCACTGTATGTATAGAATCAGCCTGATAGTGCCAGTATAGCACTGTATGTATAGAATCAGCCTGATAGTGTCAGTATAGCACTGTATGTATAGACTCAGCCTGATAGTGCAGTATAGCACTGTATGTATAGAATCAGCCTGATAGTGCCAGTATAGCACTGTATGTATAGAATCAGCCTGATAGCGCCAGTATAGCACTGTATGTATAGAATCAGCCTGATAGTGCCAGTATAGCACTGTATGTATAGAATCAGCTTGATAGTGCCAGTATAGCACTGTATGTATAGAATCTGCCTGATAGTGCCAGTATAGCACGGTATGTATAGAATCAGCCTGATAGTGCCAGTATAGCACGGTATGTATAGAATCAGCCTGATAGTGCCAGTATAGCACGGTATGTATAGAATCAGCCTGATAGTGCCAGTATAGCACGGTATGTATAGAATCAGCCTGATAGTGCCAGTATAGCACTGTATGTATAGAATCAGCCTGATAGTGCCAGTATAGCACTGTATGTATAGACTCAGCCTGATAGTGCCAGTATAGCACTGTATGTATAGAATCAGCCTGATAGTGCCAGTATAGCACTGTATGTATAGAATCAGCCTGATAGTGCCAGTATAGCACTGTATGTATAGAATCAGCCTGATAGTGCCAGTATAGCCCTGTATGTATAGAATCAGCGTGATAGTGCCAGTATAGCGCTGTATGTATAGAATCAGCCTGATAGTGCCAGTATAGCGCTGTATGTATAGAATCAGCCTGATAGTGCCAGTATAGCGCTGTATGTATAGAATCAGTCTGATAGTGCCAGTATAGCGCTGTATGTATAGAATCAGCCTGATAGTGCTAGTATAGCACTGTATGTATAGAATCAGCCTGATAGTGCCAGTATAGCACTGTATGTATAGAATCAGCCTGATAGTGCCAGTATAGCACTGTATGTATAGAATCAGCCTGATAGTGCCAGTATAGCACTGTATGTATAGAATCAGCGTGATAGTGCCAGTATAGCACTGTATGTATAGAATCAGCCTGATAGTGCCAGTATAGCACTGTATGTATAGAATCAGCCTGATAGTGCCAGTATAGCACTGTATGTATAGAATCAGCCTGATAGTGCTAGTATAGCACTGTATGTATAGAATCAGCCTGATAGTGCCAGTATAGCACTGTATGTATAGAATCAGCCTGATAGCGCCAGTATAGCACTGTATGTATAGAATCAGCCTGATAGTGCCAGTATAGCACTGTATGTATAGAATCAGTCTGATAGTGCCAGTATAGCACTGTATGTATAGAATCAGCCTGATAGTGCTAGTATAGCACTGTATGTATAGAATCAGCCTGATAGTGCCAGTATAGCACTGTATGTATAGACTCAGCCTGATAGTGCCAGTATAGCACTGTATGTATAGAATCAGCGTGATAGTGCCAGTATAGCACTGTATGTATAGAATCAGCCTGATAGTGCCAGTATAGCACTGTATGTATAGAATCAGCCTGATAGTGCCAGTATAGCACTGTATGTATAGAATCAGCCTGATAGTGCTACTATAGCACTGTATGTATAGAATCAGCATGATAGTGCCAGTATAGCACTGTATGTATAGAATCAGCCTGATAGTGCTACTATAGCACTGTATGTATAGAATCAGCCTGATAGTGCCAGTATAGCACTGTATGTATAGAATCAGCCTGATAGTGCCAGTATAGCACTGTATGTATAGAATCAGCGTGATAGTGCCAGTATAGCACTGTATGTATAGAATCAGCCTGATAGTGCCAGTATAGCACTGTATGTATAGAATCAGCCTGATAGTGCCAGTATAGCACTGTATGTATAGAATCAGCCTGATAGTGCTAGTATAGCACTGTATGTATAGAATCAGCCTGATAGTGCCAGTAGGTTTAGGTTATATAGGAAAATCCTAGTGATTGGTGCGCTTTAAGCAGAGTATGGGCTGCTATAGGCAGTAGCCTGTATTCTGCTGACAGTGAAGGCATCCACGTGAGAAGTCTTTTCTGCATGATCGTGCTGTTCTGTCTTCAGATGCCAGAGGAGAATCTCCAGAAACTTTCTGTAAGCTTGGTAAGTTTTCCATTCTTCAGTACCGCGGGTCGGGTCCCGGATGCAGTTCTGCGGATGCTTTGAGTGACTTGTACATGTAATATTCTTCTATTTGGATTCTTCTTTTTTTTTCTATTTGCACAATATTTCTATAAATGGCGATTTTGTACTTGTCCCTTCATATCAGGACATCAGCGGACACTGATAATTCTGTCATGGCGTCAGTATTCTGTCATTCAGAAAGAAAATGATGAAGGTTTAAATATCCGGCAAATCCCCAAACTGAGGGAAGTAACGTTGTTGCTTTGAACGATTGACGCTGCCGAAAAAGCAATTCTGAACCAACTTTAAGGACTTGTTCACACAGGGAGGAAATTTCCCGTGCAAAATCTCCAAAACCTACGCGCCATGTTGGATTTGGTTTACCCCTGCTTCGTCCAACACAATTTGTCATGATGAAAATGCGAAAATCTGCGCCGTAACTTGGAGGTATCTTGTATTTGTTTACACCCCTCACCTTTTAAAATGTATGCACACTCGGCCAAGCAGAGCGTGCATGTGTACGAGGCACATAAATGTATGCACACTCAGCCAAGCAGAGCGTCCATGTGTACGAGGCACATAAATGTATGCACACTCGGCCAAGCAGAGCGTCCATGTGTACGAGGCACATAAATGTATGCACACTCGGCCAAGCAGAGCGTCCATGTGTACGAGGCACATAAATGTATGCACACTCGGCCAAGCAGAGCGTCCATGTGTACGAGGCACATAAATGTATGCACACTCGGCCAAGCAGAGCGTCCATGTGTACGAGGCACATAAATGTATGCACACTCGGCCAAGCAGAGCGTCCATGTGTACGAGGCACATAAATGTATGCACACTCGGCCAAGCAGAGCGTCCATGTGTACGAGGCACATAAATGTATGCACACTCGGCCAAGCAGAGCGTCCATGTGTACGAGGCACATAATTGTATGTACACTCGGCCAAGCAGAGCGTCCATGTGTACGAGGCACGTAAATGTATGCACACTCGGCCAAGCAGAGCGTCCATGTGTACGAGGCACATAAATGTATGCACACTCGGCCAAGCAGAGCGTCCATGTGTACGAGGCACGTAAATGTATGCACACTCGGCCAAGCAGAGCGTCCATGTGTACGAGGCACGTAAATGTATGCACACTCGGCCA
This sequence comes from Anomaloglossus baeobatrachus, assembly GCF_048569485.1. Classification (NCBI taxonomy): domain Eukaryota; kingdom Metazoa; phylum Chordata; class Amphibia; order Anura; family Aromobatidae; genus Anomaloglossus; species Anomaloglossus baeobatrachus. Next base: position 13,459,909 of record NC_134362.1, on the reverse strand, counting down.
AGCAGAGCGTCCATGTGTACGAGGCACGTAAATGTATGTACACTCGGCCAAGCAGAGCGTCCATGTGTATGAGGCACATAAATGTATGCACACTCGGCCAAGCAGAGCGTCCATGTGTACGGGGCACGTAAATGTATGCACACTCGGCCAAGCAGAGCGTCCATGTGTACGGGGCACGTTAATGTATGCACACTCGGCTAAGCAGAGCGTCCATGTGTACGAGGCACGTAAATGTATGCACACTCGGCCAAGCAGAGCGTCCATGTGTACGAGGCACGTAAATGTATGCACACTCGGCCAAGCAGAGCGTCCATGTATACGAGGCACATAAATGTATGTACACTCGGCCAAGCAGAGCGTCCATGTGTACGAGGCACATAAATGTATGCACACTCGGCCAAGCAGAGCGTCCATGTATACGAGGCACATAAATGTATGCACACTCGGCCAAGCAGAGCGTCCATGTGTACGAGGCACGTAAATGTATGTACACTCGGCCAAGCAGAGCGTCCATGTGTACGAGGCACGTAAATGTATGCACACTCGGCCAAGCAGAGCGTCCATGTGTACGAGGCACGTAAATGTATGCACACTCGGCCAAGCAGAGCGTCCATGTGTACGAGGCACGTAAATGTATGCACACTCGGCCAAGCAGAGCGTCCATGTGTACGAGGCACGTAAATGTATGTACACTCGGCCAAGCAGAGCGTCCATGTGTATGAGGCACATAAATGTATGCACACTCGGCCAAGCAGAGCGTCCATGTGTACGGGGCACGTAAATGTATGCACACTCGGCTAAGCAGAGCGTCCATGTGTACGAGGCACGTAAATGTATGCACACTCGGCCAAGCAGAGCGTCCATGTGTACGAGGCACGTAAATGTATGCACACTCGGCCAAGCAGAGCGTCCATGTGTATGAAGCACGTAAATGTATGCACACTCGGCCAAGCAGAGCGTCCATGTGTACGAGGCACGTAAATGTATGCACACTCGGCCAAGCAGAGCGTCCATGTGTACGAGGCACGTAAATGTATGCACACTCGGCCAAGCAGAGCGTCCATGTGTACGAGGCACGTAAATGTATGCACACTCGGCCAAGCAGAGCGTCCATGTGTACGGGGCACGTAAATGTATGCACACTCGGCTAAGCAGAGCGTCCATGTGTACGAGGCACGTAAATGTATGCACACTCGGCCAAGCAGAGCGTCCATGTGTACGAGGCACATAGGAGTCATTTCTAATACCCTAGTGTTTAGTAGATGTATGGACACTTTTACCCAACCATTGTGGATATTCTCGTTATGATCCTGGCACAGAAGCACATGTAATACCCGGTTCTCGCCTGTAGATGTCGCCAGAGCTCTCCATGTCTTTTTTTTGTACCTTGCAGCACAGTAAAATCCATGCCCATAGGGAATTACTGCACAATGGTGCTGAGCTCTATTTACTCTACACTTACCGGCTGCAAGAAACCACAACTAAACCCCCGAAGAATGAATCTTGTCTTAAAGGGATCTCCTCTGACTTTTTTTGACTCTTCCACCTACCTTATTTTTTTTTTTTTTTGGTGGACCAAAGATGACTGCAGTGTCCTAAAACTTAGAAATATTCAGTCTTTTGGATAAAAGCATTATCAGATTGGAAAATCTGCGGCATAAAAGTAGGGAAATCGTCCTTAAAGGCGATTTAAATAAAAATGGTGTAATACCTCTCTGCACCTGCGGGGTTGCTGTAGCGGAATGACACACTTATAATATACAGCTAATATATATACAGCTAATATATCAGACTCTCCCCTACCGTGGAAAGCTTCAAGAGGAACCTCAAGACCCACCTCTTCCAACAAGCCTACAACCTATAATAGCCCTCAGTCCAGTAGACCACTGCGCAACCAGCTCTGTCCTCACCTATTGTACCATCACCCATCCCCTGTAGACTATGAGCCCTCGCGGGCAGGGTCCTCTCTCCTCCTGCACCAGTCTGTTATGTACTGTTAATGATTGTTGTACGTATACCCTTTCACTTGTAAAGCGCCATGGAATAAATGGCGCTATAATAATAAATAATAATAATAATAATAATAATAATAATACAGCTGATCATTGAGACCATCTAATGGTGTAATACCTCTCTTCACCTGCGGGGTTGCTGTAGTGGAATGAAACACTTATATACAGCTGATCACTAGGGCCATCTAATGCTGGAATACCTCTCTCTACCTGCGGGGTTGCTGTAGCAGAATGAAACACTTTTATATACAGCTGATCATTGGGACCATCTCCCATCTAATAGTATAATACCCCTCTCTATCTGCGGAGTTGCTGTAGCAGAATGAAATACTTATCATATACAGTTGGTCATTGGTGCCATCTAATGGTGTAATACCTCTCTCTTCCTGCGGGGATGCTATAGCGGAATGAAACACTTATATACAGCTGATCACTGGGGCCATCTACTGGTGTAATACCTCTCTCTACCTGCGGGGTTGCTGTAGCAGAATGACACACTTTTCATATACAGCTGATCATTGGGGCCATCTAATGGTGTAATGCCTCTCTCTACCTGCGGGGTTGCTGTTGCGGAATGAAACACTTATATACAGCTGATCACTAGGACCATCTAATGGTGTAATACCTCTCTTCACCTGCGGGGTTGCTGTTGCGGAATGAAACACATACAGCTGATCACTAGGGCCATCTAATGCTGTAATACCTCTCTCTACCTGCGGGGTTGCTGTAGCAGAATGAAACACTTATATACAGCTGATCATTGGGACCATCTCCCATCTAATAGTATAATACCCCTCTCTATCTGCGGAGTTGCTGTAGCAGAATGAAACACTTTTCATATACAGTTGGTCATTGGTCCCATCTAATGGTGTAATACCTCTCTCTTCTTGCGGGGTTGCTATAGCGGAATGAAACACTTATATACAGCTGATCACTGGGGCCATCTACTGGTGTAATACCTCTCTCTACCTGCGGGGTTGCTGTAGCAGAATGACACACTTCATATACAGCTGATCACTGGGGCCATCTAATGGTGTAATACCTCTCTCTTTTTGCGGGGTTGCTGTAGCAGAATGAAACACTTATATACAGCTGATCACTGGGGCCATCTACTGGTGTAATACCTCTCTCTACCTGCAGGGTTGCTGTAGCAGAATGACACACTTTTCATATACAGCTGATCATTGGGACCATCTAATGGTGTAATACCTCTCTCTACCTGCAGGGTTGTTGTAGCAGAATGACACACTTCATATACAGCTGATCACTGGGGCCATCTAATGGTGTAATACCGCTCTCTACCTGCGGGGTTGCTGTTGCGGAATGAAACACATAAATAGCTAATGACTGGGGGCCATCTAATGGTGTAATACCTCTCTCTACCTGCGGGGTTGCTGTAGAGGAATGACACACTTATTATTTACAGCTGATCATTGGGACCATCTAATGGTGTAATACCTCTCTCTACCTGCGGGGTTGCTGTAGCAGAATGAAACACTTATATACAGCTGATCATTGGGACCATCTAATGGTGTAATACCTCTCTCTACCTGCGGGGTTGCTGTAGCAGAATGAAACACTTATATACAGCTGATCACTGGGGCCATCTAATGGTGTAATACCTCTCTCTACCTGCGGGGTTGCTGTAGAGGAATGACACACTTATTATATACAGCTGATCATTGGGACCATCTAATGGTGTAATACCTCTCTCTACCTGTGGGGTTGCTGTAGCGGAATGACACACTTATTATATACAGCTGATCATTGGGACCATCTAATGGTGTAATACCTCTCTCTACCTGCGGGGTTGCTGTAGAGGAATGACACACTTATTATATACAGCTGATCACTGGGGCCATCTAATGGTGTAATACCTCTCTCTACCTGCGGGGTTGCTGTAGCGGAATGACACACTTATCATATACAGCTGATCACTGGGAACATCTATGGTCCGCTTGTTATTGGTGCACCTTTAGTACAACAATGTATTGTCCGGAGAAGAAAACCCCTTTAAGTGCAGCTATCTTTATGAGCAGGGCTATAATTGTGGTTTTGCGCCATTTGGTGCAATATCTAGCAGCATTCTGGTGTAGAGGGAGATGAATGCCGCTCTTATATTCTGTACACGACTCCTTCAATGACCTTTATTGTGTTGTGTGATCGTTTTTGGCAGAGGGTGCTCTTCATTTTAATATTCAGTCACAAAAACAATACTCACATAATGGTCTTTTGTTGTCAGGGCCTTAATGTAATAGTAAAATCCAAGAACATAAAAGATCTGATGAATGGGAAGTAAAGGAGAAGACCTTGGGTATTGCCTATTTATCACTGTGTGATTTGGGGCACAGTCGGGGGCCTACGCGCCAAACAGTAGCTGAATTTTCAAGTCAAAGTTCCATCCTGAAGAGGACGATTCACAAGGTCAAAAGTGACCAGTTTTTTTTCTCTTATTTTATTCCTGCTCCTTCTCTTGAGTATTTTTTTTTTCTCCTCCGTACGGTTCCAGAGATATGAGCCTTTTTATTCAATGCTATTTATCTTGGTCTTTACCAGGGGGCGTGGCTCGCAGGCTCCTCAGGGGCGTGTCTTTAGGCTGCTTTACTTAATTACCCTGTGAGCACCGACCAATGGTAAAGACCATACAAATTAATAATACGGTAAATAAAAAGGCTCCTCTCTCTGTAACCGTGGTGCAGATTGAAAATAAATAATCTTCAGTGTTGTCATTGGGGGAGAATCCGTTATTATCCTCCGTCCAAGCGCGACTTGCATTGTGCACATTTTTATCAAATCACTGTGGACTCCATCCACATCAAAATGGGTGTTGCTGGTTATCTAAAATATTTAGGAAATGGAGTATTAATGACAGGGAACATGGCTGACACCATGGAAAGGTAGAGCGAATGTTCCAGGGGCAGACACGGACAGAACCGGGCCCCTGTGCAGGAACAAAATACAGGCCCTTTACAGACCAATAGCATCTCATAATGGACCCGTGTGTGTAACAGAAGCCACTTGCAGCTCTGGAGGCGGTAGTGGCCCCCCTATAGCTGGGGCCCCTGGATTGTGTTTGGTGGTCAGAGGTGTTGGTGAGTCTTCTCTCCCCGTATTTCTCGGCTCATGGACAGTGCAGTAAATCTGAGCACTTAGTGACATTTTCAGCCTCCGGGGATGTTGTACTGTGGGGAGTCCGTGTGATTGGATGAGGGCCGAGGGGGCTCCGGGCGCCCCTGCAAGAGAACGGCTTAACACTGTGCGGGTAATCTCCTTATAGTCTTTTCAGCAGCTCACAGGAGCCCCCTCGTCTGCCGCAGCTGTGCTCCTCCAGCAGTGAGATACCAGCTATATATCCCTCTATCTATCCCTCTATCTATCCCTCTATCTATCCCTCTATCTATCCATCTACCTATCTATCCATCTATCTATCCATCTATCTATCCCTCTATCTATCTATCCCTCTATCTATCTATCCCTCTATCTATCCCTCTATCTATCTATCCCTCTATCTATCTATCTATCCCTCTATCTATCTATCCCTCTATCTATCTATCTATCTATCTATCTATCCCTCTATCGATCTATCCCTCTATCGATCTATCCCTCTATCGATCTATCCCTCTATCGAACTATCCCTCTATCGATCTATCCCTCTATCGATCTATCCCTCTATCGATCTATCCCTCCATCGATCTATCCCTCCATCGATCTATCCCTCCATCGATCTATCCCTCCATCGATCTATCCCTCCATCGATCTATCCCTCCATCGATCTATCCCTCCATCGATCTATCCCTCCATCGATCTATCCCTCCATCGATCTATCCCTCCATCGATCTATCCCTCCATCGATCTATCCCTCCATCGATCTATCCCTCCATCGATCTATCCCTCCATCGATCTATCCCTCCATCGATCTATCCCTCCATCGATCTATCCCTCCATCGATCTATCCCTCCATCGATCTATCCCTCCATCGATCTATCCCTCCATCGATCTATCCCTCCATCGATCTATCCCTCCCATCGATCTATCCCTCTATCGATCTATTGCATTTCTTTTTATTTTCCTTCCTTCCTTCTTTTTCTTTCACTTTGTTTTGGTCTTTCTTTTTGTCTCTTTCCTTCTCTTTCTTTGTTTCTGTCCCCCTTTCTTTGTTTCTGTCCCCCTTTCTTTGTTTCTGTCCCCCTTTCTTTGTTTCTGTCCCCCTTTCTTTGTTTCTGTCCCCCTTTCTTTGTTTCTGTCCCCCTTTCTTTGTTTCTGTCCCCCTTTCTTTGTTTCTGTCCCCCTTTCTTTGTTTCTGTCCCCCTTTCTTTGTTTCTGTCCCCCTTTCTTTGTTTCTGTCCCCCTTTCTTTGTTTCTGTCCCCCTTTCTTTGTTTCTGTCCCCCTTTCTTTGTTTCTGTCCCCCTTTCTTTGTTTCTGTCCCCCTTTCTTTGTTTCTGTCCCCCTTTCTTTGTTTCTGTCCCCCTTTCTTTGTTTCTGTCCCCCTTTCTTTGTTTCTGTCCCCCTTTCTTTGTTTCTGTCCCCCTTTCTTTCTGTCCCCCTTTCTTTCTGTCCCCCTTTCTTTCTGTCCTTCTGTCCCCCTTTCTTTCTGTCCCCCTTTCTTTCTTTCTGTCCCCCTTTCTTTCTTTCTGTCCCCCTTTCTTTCTTTCTGTCCCCCTTTCTTTCTTTCTGTCCCCCTTTCTTTCTCTCTGTCCCCCTTTCTTTCTTTCTGTCCCCCTTTCTTTCTTTCTGTCCCCCTTTCTTTCTTTCTGTCCCCCTTTCTTTCTTTCTGTCCCCCTTTCTTTCTTTCTGTCCCCCTTTCTTTCTTTCTGTCCCCCTTTCTTTCTGTCCCCCTTTCTTTCTGTCCCCCTTTCTTTCTCTCTGTCCCCCTTTCTTTCTTTCTGTCCCCCTTTCTTTCTTTCTGTCCCCCTTTCTTTCTTTCTGTCCCCCTTTCTTTCTTTATGTTCCCCTTTCTTTCTTTCTGTCCCCCTTTCTTTCTTTCTGTCCCCCTTTCTTTCTTTCTGTCCCCCTTTCTTTCTGTCCCCCTTTCTTTCTTTCTGTCCCCCTTTCTTTCTTTCTGTCCCCCTTTCTTTCTTTCTGTCCCCCTTTCTTTCTTTCTGTCCCCCTTTCTTTCTTTCTGTCCCCCTTTCTTTCTTTCTGTCCCCCTTTCTTTCTTTCTGTCCCCCTTTCTTTCTTTCTGTCCCCCTTTCCTTCTTTCTGTCCCCCTTTCCTTCTTTCTGTCCCCCTTTCCTTCTTTCTGTCCCCCTTTCTTTCTGTCCCCCTTTCTTTCTGTCCCCCTTTCTTTCAGTCCCCCTTCCTTTCTTTCTGTCCCCCTTCCTTTCTTTCTGTCCCCCTTCCTTTCTTTCTGTCCCCCTTCCTTTCTTTCTGTCCCCCTTCCTTTCTTTCTGTCCCCCTTTCTTTCTTTCTGTCCCCCTTTCTTTCTTTCTGTCCCCCTTTCTTTCTGTCCCCCTTTCTTTCTTTCTGTCCCCCTTTCTTTCTTTCTGTCCCCCTTTCTTTCTTTCTGCCCCCCTTTCTTTCTTTCTGTCCCCCTTTCTTTCTGTCCCCCTTTCTTTCTGTCCCCCTTTCTTTCAGTCCCCCTTTCTTTCTGTCCCCCTTCCTTTCTTTCTGTCCCCCTTCCTTTCTTTCTGTCCCCCTTCCTTTCTTTCTGTCCCCCTTTCTTTCTTTCTGTCCCCCTTTCTTTCTTTCTGTCCCCCTTTCTTTCTGTCCCCCTTTCTTTCTTTCTGTCCCCCTTTCTTTCTTTCTGTCCCCCTTTCTTTCTTTCTGTCCCCCTTTCTTTCTTTCTGCCCCCCTTTCTTTCTTTCTGTCCCCCTTTCTTTCTTTCCCCCCTTTCTTTCTTTCTGTCCCCCCTTTTTTTCTTTCTGTCCCCCTTTCTTTCTTTCTGTCCCCCTTTCTTTCTTTCTGTCCCCCTTTCTTTCTTTCTGTCCCCCTTTCTTTCTTTCTGTCCCCCTTTCTTTCTTTCTGTCCCCCTTTCTTTCTTTCTGTCCCCCTTTCTTTCTTTCTGTCCCCCTTTCTTTCTTTCTGTCCCCCTTTCCTTCTTTCTGTCCCCCTTTCCTTCTTTCTGTCCCCCTTTCCTTCTTTCTGTCCCCCTTTCTTTCTGTCCCCCTTTCTTTCTGTCCCCCTTTCTTTCTGTCCCCCTTTCTTTCAGTCCCCCTTCCTTTCTTTCTGTCCCCCTTCCTTTCTTTCTGTCCCCCTTTCTTTCTTTCTGTCCCCCTTTCTTTCTTTCTGTCCCCCTTTCTTTCTTTCTGTCCCCCTTTCTTTCTTTCTTTCCCCTTTCTTTTTTTCTGTCCCTCTTTTTCTTTCTTTCTTTCCTCCTTCTATAGATTTATATATCCTTCCTTCTGTCACACATTCTTGCTTTCTTTCCACTCCATGTCCATAGTTTTGTCTCTTCCGTTCGGTTTCTCCATTGCCCCTTCCATCCACCCGATAGTCCAGGAGATGAGCGCTGCTCTTGTATTGTAGTGGATGATTCTGCTTCCTTTTGATGTTCGGGCCTGGAGTTGGCTGGCGGTGGGCTTGCTAGGTTATGCTTGATCTTGGGGTGGTCTTCACAGATGCTTGTGGCTCCTGAGTTGTATAGTCGCATAGATGGCGGTGTTTGTCAGCATTAGTACAGCAGACAGTGGTCGTCCTCCTCTTATCACGGTGTTGTATTTGGTTATAAACTCCTGACATTATTCATTTCCTAATGTACCTTGTTTCTTTATTGTGTCCGGAGCTTTGTTTTTCTGACCTGAGCTCCAGATCCTCCACATTAGACAGTGGTGAATGATGAACGTGTTACTACCTGCAGCCACCAGCAGAGGGCGCTCCCTGCACACTGTGCATATACTGAGCGCAGCCTCAGCGCCCTCTAGTGGCAGCAGCAGGTAGTTAGAGCTTTATAAGGGTCACATTTGGTTGTTTTTGCTTATTTTTGTATTTCCCAAACAGATCCAGTGACAGATCAGGAAGGTTTCAGTGTGGCTTTAACACAGACCCCCAATATATTAAATCCAGTCATGTGATGGTTGCACAATATGTAGACAGCCAGTGATGAGCGCTGGTGCAGGGTGCAGGTTCCGGCACTGTCTTTGTGCTTATTTTAGGATGTGATGATACTATAGGTGTCTGGGTCAGTATTACACTCTCCATTGTCTGGATCATCGTATAATCTAATGGGGAACTAGAGGGAATAAAGGATCCTATTGTTTCCCTCTGATAAGCGGCACCAGATATTCCTTTTAGCTGCTTATCTCCTCCTGCTCTATTGAAATGGCTGATGTGAACCTCCTCCTATCTGCAGCCTTCCCGGATCCCCTTCTGAGTAGGGACTCTGCGACATGCGCTCCACGCCGGCCGTCACTGGAGTCTACTGATCAGGAGAGGCGCTGGGCACACCGGCCATCAATGGAGTCTACTGATCAGGAGAGGCGCTGGTCACGCCGGCCATCACTGGAGTCTACTGATCAGGAGAGGCGCTGGTCACGCCGGCCATCAATGGAGTCTACTGATTAGGAGAGGCGCTGGTCACGCCGGCCATCACTGGAGTCTACTGATCAGAAGAGGCGCTGGTCACGCCGGCCATCACTGGAGTGTACTGATCAGGAGAGGCACTGGGCACACCGGCCATCACTGGAGTCTACTGATCAGGAGAGGCGCTGGACACGCCGGCCGTCACTGGAGTCTACTAATCAGAAGAGACGCTGGGCACACCGGCCATTACTGGAGTCTACTGATCAGGAGAGGCGCTGGGCACGCCAGCCATCACTGGAGTCTACTGATCAGGAGAGGCGCTGGACACGCCGGCCGTCACTGGAGTCTACTAATCAGAAGAGACGCTGGGCACACCGGCCATTACTGGAGTCTACTGATCAGGAGAGGCGCTGGGCACGCCAGCCATCACTGGAGTCTACTGATCAGGAAAGACGCTGGGCACGCCGGCCATCATTGGAGTCTACTGATCAGGAGAGACGCTGGGCACACCGGCCATCAGTGGAGTCAACTGATCAGGAGAGGCGCTGGGCACGCCGGCCGTCACTGGAGTTTACTGATCAGGAGAGGCGCTGGACACGCCAGCCATCACTGGAGTCTACTGATCAGGAAAGACGCTGGGCACGCCGGCCATCATTGGAGCCTACTGATCAGGAGAGACGCTGGGCACACCGGCCATCAATGGAGTCTACTGATCAGGAGAGGCGCTGGTCACGCCGGCCATCAATGGAGTCTACTGATCAGAAGAGGCGCTGGTCACACCGGCCATCACTGGAGTCTACTGATCAGAAGAGGCGCTGGTCACGCCGGCCATCACTGGAGTCTACTGATCAGGAGAGGCACTGGGCACACCGGCCATCACTGGAGTCTACTGATCAGGAGAGGCGCTGGACACGCCGGCCGTCACTGGAGTCTACTAATCAGAAGAGACGCTGGGCACACCGGCCATCACTGGAGTCTACTGATCAGGAGAGGCGCTGGGCACGCCAGCCATCACTGGAGTCTACTGATCAGGAAAGACGCTGGGCACGCCGGCCATCAGTGGAGTCAACTGATCAGAAGAGGCGCTGGTCACGCCGGCCATCACTGGAGTCTACTGATCAGGAGAGGCACTGGGCACACCGGCCATCGCTGGAGTCTACTGATCAGGAGAGGCGCTGGACACGCCGGCCGTCACTGGAGTCTACTAATCAGAAGAGACGCTGGGCACACCGGCCATCACTGGAGTCTACTGATCAGGAGAGGCGCTGGGCACGCCGGCCATCACTGGAATCTACTGATCAGAAGAGGCGCTGGGCACACCGGCCATCACTGGAGTCTACTGATCAGAAGAGGCGCTGGGCACGCCGGACATCACTGGAGTCTACTGATCAGAAGAGGCGCTGGGCACGCCGGCCATCACTGGAGTCTACTGATCAGAAGAGGCGCTGGGCACACCGGCCATCACTGGAGTCTACTGATCAGAAGAGGCGCTGGGCACGCCGGGCATCACTGGAGTCTACTGATCAGAAGAGGCGCTGGGCACACCGGCCATCACTGGAGTCTACTGATCAGAAGAGGCGCTGGGCACACCGGCCATCACTGGAGTCTACTGATCAGGAGAGGCGCTGGACACGCCGGCCGTCACTGGAGTCTACTAATCAGAAGAGACGCTGGGCACACCGGCCATCACTGGAGTCTACTGATCAGGAGAGGCGCTGGGCACGCCGGCCATCACTGGAATCTACTGATCAGAAGAGGCGCTGGGCACACCGGCCATCACTGGAGTCTACTGATCAGAAGAGGCGCTGGGCACGCCGGACATCACTGGAGTCTACTGATCAGAAGAGGCGCTGGGCACGCCGGCCATCACTGGAGTCTACTGATCAGAAGAGGCGCTGGGCACACCGGCCATCACTGGAGTCTACTGATCAGAAGAGGCGCTGGGCACGCCGGGCATCACTGGAGTCTACTGATCAGAAGAGGCGCTGGGCACACCGGCCATCACTGGAGTCTACTGATCAGAAGAGGCGCTGGGCACACCGGCCATCACTGGAGTCTACTGATCAGAAGAGGCGCTGGGCACACCGGCCATCACTGGAGTCTACTGATCAGAAGAGGCGCTGGGCACACCAGCCATCACTGGAGTCTACTGCTCAGAAGTAGTGCTGGTCACGCCGGCCATCAATGGAGTCTACTGATCAGGAGAGGCACTGGGCACACCGGCCATCACTGGAGTCTACTGATCAGGAGAGGCGCTGGACACGCCGGCCGTCACTGGAGTCTACTAATCAGAAGAGGCGCTGGGCACGCCAGCCATCACTGGAGTCTATGGATCAGGAAAGACGCTGGGCACGCCGGCCATCATTGGAGTCTACTGATCAGAAGAGACACTGGGCACACCGGCCATCACTGGAGTCTACTGATCAGGAGAGACACTGAGCACGCTGGCCATCACTGGAGTCTACTGATCAGAAGAGGCGCTGGGCTTGCCGGCCATCACTGGAGTCTACTGATCAGGAGAGGCGCTGGGCACGCCGGCCATCACTGGAGTCTACTGATCAGAAGAGGCGCTGGGCACACCGGCCATCACTGGAGTCTACTGATCAGAAGAGGCGCTGGGCACGCCGGACATCACTGATCAGAAGAGGCGCTGGGCACGCTGGCCATCACTGGAGTCTACTGATCAGGAGAGGCGTTTGTCACACCGGCCATCACTGGAGTCTACTGATCAGAAGAGGCGCTGGGCACGCCGGCCATCACTGGAGTCTACTGATCAGAAGAGGCGCTAGGCACGCCGGCCATCACTGGAGTCTACTGCTCAGAAGAGGCGCTGGGCACGCCGTCAGGTAGGAGGAGGCCACTGACTGCTAATGTAGTCGCTGCACCAGATCCCTGCAAATCTTTTTGCAAAACCTTTGCGGGTTTGAAATTTTCAGCTCTTGTGTGGGTTTGATTTTCCACATTCTCACCCTCCGTGCTTCTAGTGTATCTGATCTATGTGCACGTACCCTCAGAAGTAAGAGAAAACTGGTGCCAGAGAATGGGCTTCCATTCAACAGAAGTCGACACAGATTGCGTTTGTGCCAAAAACGGGCATCAAAAATAAAAGTGGTGTTATTACCAACTGCGCCAGTTTTGTAGCAAACGCTTTATAGCTGCATAAACGTTGGCAATTTGCAGTAAATGCACAATTTTGTGATGTGAGCTATGGCAAAATGACCACGTGTGATTATACCCGAACAGAAAGCCGTTTCTGTTGCGCAGCTTTGGGTGTGGCCTTGCCCTCCCGCGTGGTGCGGCCGGGCCCTCCCCGCGGGGTGTGGCCATGCCCTCTGGTATAGTGTGGCCATGCCCACCCGCGTGGTGTGGCCGTACCCTCCCGCGTGGTGTGGCCGGGCCCTCCCCGCGAGGTGTGGCCATGCCCTCTGGTATAGTGTGGCCATGCCCACCTGCGTAGGGTGGCCGTACCCTCCCGCGTAGGGTGGCCGTACCCTCCCATGTGGTGCGGCAGGGCCCTTCCCGGGTGGTGCGGCCGGGCCCTTCCCGGGTGGTGCGGCCGGGCCCTTCCCGGGTGGGGCGGCCGGGCCCTTCCCGGGTGGTGCGGCCGGGCCCTCCGGTATAGTGCAGCTTTTTTGCAGGATCTGCCGATCGTTCCTTGCATCCACGTCCAGCGTGCCATCACTACCCCCACAGCCACCTCCGCTCGTCCCGGTGATGCCTCACGAGCTCGGCGCTTACAAAGCGTTTTCTTCAGAGACAGCAGCTTCACCCTTGGACTTTGTCACCTTTTACACGTAGCTGCGTTCTGCTTCAGACGTTTTGTGTCTCATTGGAAAGTTTTGGGTTTTTTTTGTCTGAAACAAAATGCAAATTAAATCAATTTTTAACCCTTTCTTGATGTGGCGAATTTCCTTAATTGCCTTTTTTTTGTGTTTTTTTTGGTTTTACCTGGGTTTATACATTACGTTTCTCTCTCCAGAGCTTGTTTGTTGCACTGTTAATTTTACCATAGATTGAAATTAAAAAAAAAAAAAAATGGGGGGAAAATTGCAATTCTGTAATTGTTGGGTTTTATGGTGCGATATCAAACTTGCATAATTTTTTTTTAACACATTTTCATGTTTTAAAAAAATTCTGAGCTTTGCAAAATGAAATTAAGATTTTTTGCTGTCGTTATTTTCTGAGACCTGTAGCGTTTTATTTCTCCATGGATGGAGCCGGGCGCGGGCTCGGTGGTTTTGGACACTAAGCTGCGTCATTTCTTCAGACCACTTTGGAGTACATAACGGCGGCACGATGATGGGAAAAACAGTAATTCTGCCCGTTCGGGTCTTTTAACGCCGTTTGTCATACGGGTTAATTAATTTGTTATTGTCATAGATTGGGTTTTCACGTAAAGTTCTACACGGTGACGTGTCGCACCGCTCTGGAATCGCAGTGACACCTTGCAACATTGAATTTCCTGCGGCTTTTTATGACGGTCGCATACGTTTCCAAATGTGTTGCCCTTTCTGTCACAAGTCGCCATAGACTCCAATACAAGTCACACACCACTTTCCAGCGACTTGTCTGCAACTTTGCGGTATTATTTGCAAAAAAAATCCGAGCTCTGAGAGTCAGAGAAGTTCCAGAAATGATTATTAATGTACGACTTATCTGAGAATTACGGCTGAACGACAAATGGTGCCCTGGAGCGCCCGCCTTACGGGTGCGGTGACACCAAATACGATTATTTATATATATATATATATATATATATATATATGTGTTATGTTATATTATAATATAGATGTGTGTGTGGTTTAAATTGTTTTTCTGTGTCTGTTAATGCAGCTCGGCTCCATTGAAGTGAATTGAACTGTGAATATGTTTTTGCAAGGGCTTTTTGACTTTTTTGTTGCATGGAACGTAGGGGACTTTTGTTCACTGAATGGTTAACAGTGAGATCATCATCTAAATCATCCTCATCCTCCAGCAGCGCCCCTCGCTGCCCTTGTCTCCTGTGTGTTCCACCATACCCTCACCCTTCCTGTCTGATTTTTCGTGTCCCCCCCCCCTGTGCAGGCTCTTTGGTGTCTCTCATGCTCACCTGCTATTCTATTACCCCCCTCCTCCAGCAGCGCCCCTCTCTGCCCCTGTCTCCTGCGTGTTCCACCATGCTCTCACCCTTCTTCTCTGATTTTTGGTGTCCCCCAGCGCAGGCACTTTGGTATCTCTTGTATTCCACCATGCACTCATCCTTCCCGTCTGATTTTTGGTGTCCACCTGTGCAGGCACTTTGGTGTCTCTCGTGTTCCACCATTCACTCACCCTTCCCGTCTGATTTTTGGTGTCCCCCAGTGCAGGTACTTTGGTGTCTCTTGTGTTTCACCATTCACTCACCTTTCTCATCTGATTATTGGTGTCCCCCTGTGCAGGCTCTTTGGTGTCTCTCGTGCTCACCTGCTCCTCCATAACCCCCTTCCTCCTCCTCCTCCTCAGTCCTCGCTCCTCCTCGCAGTTCTCTCTCGAGTGCTGTGACTTACCAATGAGGCTTCTGTGTCCTCCTGCGCTGGGGGGAACCTCCTAACCCAAACTCCAAACTAGGACTGGAGTCCGGTGCCTGCGAGCCGGGAGATGGGCAGCAGCTTCTACTCTTCCCCCTATACACATACACACTGCCCTTTATATATTTCCTGTATACCCTGCACCCCAGGTGCATTGTGGGTAACTGCTATATAACATACTAAACTTTCCAGACCTCACATTCCTAGCTCGGGCCCATATCTGCCCTCCATATCTCACACAGGACACCCCGTGGTGCAATATACGCCCCACATCATCAGCTCCAGTGCACTACGCCTTCATCTGTATTAACACTTTAGTCACCATTTGCCACAGCTTTCCCCCCGAGGCGCAGGCTCTCGCTCGCCTACACAGCACCCTCACCTTTCGTTTTGACATTCTCGCACAGAACTGGTTTCCTCGTTCTCACGCTGGCACTCCGCTCACACGCTGGCACTCCGCTCACACGCTGGCACTCCGCTCACACGCTGGCACTCCGCTCACACGGTGGCACTCGCGCACTCTTCTCACTCAGTCATGCTTCCTTATTACTAATCCTCCTCGTCTCTTCTTACACAGTGGATCGCTCCCAGTCCCTGACTGCGCTCAATCTCCTGCCCGGCGGATCAGGTCACTCACTTTTCTTTCTTACAAGTTTTGTTATAATTGGGGTGGGTGGTAGGCTGGGGGGACTATGCGGACCTGTAAAAGTACCTGAGAAAAGTGCCGGGGTGTTGGTATTTTGGAGTCGGGAACATTTATGAAGCAATATTCTGTAACTATCCAGTCTGGACTTAGGAGACGTTGCTGGAGAATAGGGAGGAGGATAGGGATTGAGCATGCATAGGGTTAATTTTAGGTGACTTTTTGTTGGAGCTGAAAATTTTGCAAACTCCTGTAATAGTGGAAATCTGCAAAATATCAGCTGTAAAAACTGGATATAAAAGCCAAAAGGGGCTGCGTGTGCGTATAATGTGTACTGTGCATGGAAACGTACATGTGTATAATTATATATGAACTGTGTGTATACTGTACATGTGTATATACTAAACATGTGAGCATGTATGATATATGCAGTGGATGTATATACACATGTAGGTAACTGTGTGTATGTGTATACGTGTGTGTATATGTATGTATGTATATGTATAATGTGTATACACATGCATTTTCATATACACAGTAATGTTTACTGGAGCTGACATGCCAACAGGTAAGGGGACCACATCCACCTCCAAAAAATGAGTAGTGTGTTGTGCATGTGTGTGTTGCGTGCGTGTTGCATATGTATTGCGTGTGTTTGTGTTGCGAGTTTTTGTGTTTGTGTGTGTCTGTTGCATATGTGTTGGCGCACTTGTGTTGCGCTTGTGTTGTCCATTTGTTTGTATTTTGCGCACTTGTGTTGTGTGTGTTGCGTTTGTGTTGCTCGCCTCTGTGTTTGTGTTGTGCCTATGTTTGCATTGCATGCACTTGTGTTTTGTGTGCTGTTTGTGTGTTTGTCTTGCGCTTGTGTTTTTGTGTTGTGCGTCTGTTGCGGTTGTGTACTGTCCGCATGTGTGTATTGCGTGCTCATGTTTATATTGTGTGTGTGTGTGTGTATATATAATATTATACAGTTAGGTCCAGAAATCTTTGGCCAGTGACACAATTTTGGCGAGTTGGGCTCTGCATGCCACCACATTGGATTTGAAATGAAACCTCTACAACAGAATTCAAGTGCAGATTGTAACTTTTAATTTGAAGGTTTGAACAAAAATATCTGATAGAAATTGTAGGAATTGTCACATTTCTTTACAAACACTCCACATTTTAGGAAGTCAAAAGTAATTGGACAAATAAACCAAACCCAAGCAAAATATTTTTATTTTCAATATTTTGTTGCGAATCCTTTGGAGGCAATCACTGCCTTAAGTCTGGAACCCATGGACATCACCAAACGCTGGGTTTCCTCCTTCTTAATGCTTTGCCAGGCCTTTACAGCCGCGGCCTTCAGGTCTTGCTTGTTTGTGGGTCTTTCCGTCTTAAGTCTGGATTTGAGCAAGTGAAATGCATGCTCAATTGGGATAAGATCTGGTGATTGACTTGGCCATTGCAGAATGTTCCACTTTTTTGCACTCATGAACTCCTGGGTAGCTTTGGCTGTATGCTTGGGGTCATTGTCCATCTGTACTATGAAGCGCCGTCCGGTCAACTTTGCGGCATTTGGCTGAATCTGGGCTGAAAGTATATCCCGGTACACTTCAGAATTCCTCCGGCTACTCTTGTCTGCTGTTATGTCATCAATAAACACAAGTGACCCAGTGCCATTGAAAGCCATGCATGCCCATGCCATCACGTTGCCTCCACCATGTTTTACAGAGGATGTGGTGTGCCTTGGATCATGTGCCGTTCCCTTTCTTCTCCAGTCTTTTTTCTTCCCATCATTGTGGTACAGGTTGATCTTGGTCTCATCTGTCCATAGAATACTTTTCCAGAACTGAGCTGGCTTCATGAGGTGTTTTTCAGCAAATGTAACTCTGGCCTGTCTATTTTTGGAATTGATGAATGGTTTGCATCTAGATGTGAACCCTTTGTATTTACTTTCATGGAGTCTTCTCTTTACTGTTGACTTAGAGACAGATACACCTACTTCACTGAGAGTGTTCTGGACTTCAGTTGATGTTGTGAACGGGTTCTTCTTCACCAAAGAAAGTATGCGGCGATCATCCACCACTGTTGTCATCCGTGGACGCCCAGGCCTTTTTGAGTTCCCAAGCTCACCAGTCAATTCCTTTTTTCTCAGAATATACCCGACTGTTGATTTTGCTACTCCAAGCATGTCTGCTATCTCTCTGATGGATTATTTCTTTTTTTTTCAGCCTCAGGATGTTCTGCTTCACCTCAATTGAGAGTTCCTTAGACCGCATGTTGTCTGGTCACAGCAACAGCTTCCAAATGCAAAACCACACACCTGTAATCAACCCCAGACCTTTTAACTACTTCATTGATTACAGGTTAACGAGGGAGACGCCTTCAGAGTTAATTGCAGCCCTTAGAGTCCCTTGTCCAATTACTTTTGGTCCCTTGAAAAAGAGGAGGCTATGCATTAGAGAGCTATGATTCCTAAACCCTTTCTCCGATTTGGATGTGAAAACTCTCATATTGCAGCTGGGAGTGTGCACTTTCAGCCCATATTATATATAGAATTGTATTTCTGAACATGTTTTTGTAAACAGCTGAAATAACAAAACTTGTGTCACTGTCCAAATATTTCTGGACCTAACTGTGTGTATATATATATATATAAACAAAAAAGATGCAGGCAGCTCTGTTCTCAAGTAGTTGCTGTCACTTCTCTGAGTAATTAAAAAAGAACAAAAAATTGCAACAATGGAGGGCAGCCTGAATCTAATTTATCTATGTTATGTGATAGATATATTATATATAATATATATAATCTAATTATTTATATTTGCTAATTGATTTTTCCGCTGCGGTTTTGTAAAGTGCGCTGGACGGCGGCTCCACTGATTTGCGTTTGGGACATCCGCAGTTCAAGTAAAATTCCGAGCCTCGTCTTTGGATTTCTGCTGCAGATTCCAAAGCGGAAAAATCCTTTGCCGTGAGCGTCCCCTCGGGCCGTGTTCCCACATCGCGTAAATGCTGTGATTTATTATCCTGTGTCTTGTTCTTTTTTGTTTCTACTACACCTAAGTGGTCGTACGCCTTGGATAGCTGTGGGATGACGCTCGTACACATAACGGCCTCCCCTCCTGTCCACCATACACAATGGGGAGTGGGGAAAACATTTTCCCAGGTACTTTTAATCACTCGGAAGTACAAGGTATCGGACATGTTGAAATCCAACATGTCCAATCCTTCTTTCTCCATCATTGGGAGAATGTAGACATCTCCATACACATTGGTTTGTCGTCAAAATTCAAATTGATGTCCATGAGCACCTATAACCTCCACATTTCAAGGTGGTGCATACAGTCTATTGTTCCCTGTTATCAGCCAACATGAATTCACGAATGTTACAAATTACTATCGAGATTACGACCATCTTAAATGTTGGGACGAAATGAGCCATTTGCAACAATCTCTGGATTATTCATACTTTTGGAGTTTGCAAGCAATCGTCCAACAAATGTAAATACAACAATCTATTGCTCCCTGTTATCAGCCATTTTAGAAGCAGCTGAATATAATTTTTTTCAATGCAATAATTGATGGATTTGGTCGCTGATTTATCTCCATTTTTTAGCAGAAACATTATATTAGCAGCGGTCGACTTTGGGGTTCTGTGACCAAAAGTAAACCAAGAAACAAATGTTTGGTTAGATAATGTGCGTGGGCTGAGCAGTGCTAGCTGTGGCGGCGTGGCGTCCCCGAGCCGGTGAGCGGCCGCTGTGTCCGCACTCGCTGTGTCCGCACTCGCTGTGTCCGCACTCGCTGTGTCCGCACTCGCTGTGTCCGCACTCGCTGTGTCCGCACTCGCTGTGTCCGCACTCGCTGTGTCCGCACTCGCTGTGTCCGCACTCGCTGCTGCTTTGAATGATTTTTGCATGCATATTTCTGGTTGCGCCGATTCCCTCCGATGACGTCACCGCTTTCCATTTATACAAATCCTCCTGCCGGGGCCTCCGGAGTGTCACTTGTGAACATGACCTGAGTGCGGCGTGATGTCAGCACCGCATTGCTCCGGCCCAGGCTTTATCTTTGTATATGTTGTATGGGCAGTGTGTGACCATGTATGTACATTACACACCGGCTGCAATACTCGGGGAGCTGCAAGCAAAGTTTTGTTTTTCATATTTTTTTTTTTTTTACTTTGATAAATTTTCTTTACTGTTTTTCTTTTTTAATGTTATGACTCAGATGACATTTGAAGTCCCAAAACAGTTCAACGCTGACTACTAAGGGGAGACTAGGAAAGCACGAGGGTGATGACTGGGGGCAGAATGGCAGACCGTGCAGCACTGACTACTGGGGGCAGAATGGCAGACCGTGCAGCACTGACTACTGGGGGCAGAATGGCAGACCGTGCAGCACTGACTACTGGGGGCAGAATGGCAGACCGTGCAGCACTTACTACTGGGGGCAGAATGGCAGACCGTGCAGCACTGACTACAGGGGGCAGAATGGCAGACCGTGCAGCACTGACTACTGGGGGCAGAATGGCAGACCGTGCAGCACTTACTACTGGGGGCAGAATGGCAGACCGTGCAGCACTGACTACTGGGGGCAGAATGGCAGACCGTGCAGCACTGACTACTGGGGGCAGAATGGCAGACCGTGCAGCACTTACTACTGGGGGCAGAATGGTAGACCGTGCAGCACTGACTACTGGGGGCAGAATGGCAGACCGTGCAGCACTGACTACTGGGGGCAGAATGGCAGACCGTGCAGCACTTACTACTGGGGGCAGAATGGCAGACCGTGCAGCACTTACTACTGGGGGCAGAATGGCAGACCGTGCAGCACTTACTACTGGGGGCAGAATGGTAGACCGTGCAGCACTGACTACTGGGGGCAGAATGGCAGACTGTGCAGCACTGACTACTGGGGGCAGAATGGCAGACCGTGCAGCACTTACTACTGGGGGCAGAATGGCAGACCGTGCAGCACTGACTACTGGGGGCAGAATGGCAGACCGTGCAGCACTGACTACTGGGGGCAGAATGGCAGACCGTGCAGCACTTACTACTGGGGGCAGAATGGCAGACCGTGCAGCACTTACTACTGGGGGCAGAATGGCAGACCGTGCAGCACTGACTACTGGGGGCAGAATGGCAGACCGTGCAGCACTGACTACTGGGGGCAGAATGGCAGACCGTGCAGCACTGACTACTGGGGGCAGAATGGCAGACCGTGCAGCACTGACTACTGGGGGCAGAATGGCAGACCGTGCAGCACTGACTACTGGGGGCAGAATGGCAGACCGTGCAGCACTGACTACTGGGGGCAGAATGGCAGACCGTGCAGCACTGACTACTGGGGGCAGAATGGCAGACCGTGCAGCACTGACTACTGGGGGCAGAATGGCAGACCGTGCAGCACTTACTACTGGGGGCAGAATAGCAGACCGTGCAGCACTGACTACTGGGGGCTGCAAATATTGTTCTGCTGGACTTTGCGGACAGGCTCCCTGACTGCCGGACCCTGCGGACGGGCTCCCTGACTGCCCCGGACCCTGCGGGCGGCCTCCCCAGCTACCAGACTGATAATTTGGGACCGTGTCCACCCCAACCCATGTTAAAATAAAAAGAAACTGTAACTTAGATTCCTGCATGTAAATGTTTATGCGCCCCTATACATAACGCTATTCATGCTCTCTGCTTTCACCAGCAGGATCTATCATCCCCTTAATAATTCTTGAATTTGTGGCGTCCGGGGGCCTATTTTGAATTTTTAGCCCAAATAATCTACCATTTTCTCAAGGATTCTCCTCTCCTTGTGAATTGGCCGATTGTCTCCCATCAGACGGAGCAGTGGATGACAATGCAGGACTATAGTTACTGTTTCTATTGCCGGGTCCCTATTTTTTGTGCTTTGCCCGGGGGGGCCCTTCCGCCGGCCCCGTTTTCTGGGTGACATCTCGCTTTGTGGCGGTGCAGGACTATAGTTACTGTTTATATTGCCGGGTCCCTATTTTTTGTGCTTGGTCCCGGGGGGCCCGTCCGCCGGCCCTGTGTTCTGGGTGACGTCTAGCTTTGTGGCGGTGCAGGACTATAGTTACTGTTTATATTGCCGGGTCCCTATTTTTTGTGCTTGGCCCGGTGGGCCCTTCCGCCGGCCCTGTGTTCTGGGTGACGTCTAGCTTTGTGGCGGTGCAGGACTATAGTTACTGTTTATATTGCCGGGTCCCTATTTTTTGTGCTTGGCCCGGTGGGCCCTTCCGCCGGCCCTGTGTTCTGGGTGACGTCTAGCTTTGTGGCGGTGCAGGACTATAGTTACTGTTTATATTGCCGGGTCCCTATTTTTTTGTGCTTGGCCCGGTGGGCCCTTCTGCCGGCCCTGTGTTCTGGGTGACGTCTCGCTTTGTGGCGGTGCAGGACTATAGTTACTGTTTATATTGCCAGGTCCCTATTTTTTGTGCTTGGTTTGCTGGCCCCGTGTTCTGGGTGACGTCTCGCTTTGTGGCGGTGCAGGACTATAGTTACTGTTTATATTGCCGGGTTCCTATTTTTTGTGCTTGGCCCGGTGGGCCCTTCCGCTGGCCCCGTGTTCTGGGTGACGTCTAGCTTTGTGGCGGTGCAGGACTATAGTTACTGTTTATATTGCCAGGTCCCTATTTTTTGTGCTTGGTCCCGGGGGGCCCGTCCGCTAGCCCCGTGTTCTGGGTGACGTCTCGCTTTGTGGCGGTGCAGGACTATAGTTACTGTTTATATTGCAGGGTCCCTATTTTTTGTGCTTGGCCCGGTGGGCCCTTCCGCCGGCCCCGTGTTCTGGGTGACGTCTAGCTTTGTGGCGGTGCAGGACTATAGTTACTGTTTATATTGCAGGGTCCCTATTTTTTGTGCTTGGCCCGGGGGGCCCGTCTGCTAGCCCCGTGTTCTGGGTGACGTCTCGCTTTGTGGCGGTGCCGTGTCATCTCGGGCCGTGCACCTGCTCTATTAATAGCCGTCTGTGTATCTGTGATCTGCTCCCTATTAATAGCCGGTTACTCTTTTTTCGGTGCTTCCAGGTTAACCCTTCTCTTGTTCTCTGACACAATCCTCATTTTTTTTCTTGCGGTCGCCCGGCGTCCGGTTACTCTTCCTCCTATCAGTGAAATGCGATAAGCGACATTGTATCCCCGGCCCGATAGCGGACACTGTATATGGAAGAAGTACGGACGTGACACCAGATTCATGAGATTCCGGCTTTTGACGTAGCGGGCGGCGAATAATGGAGGGTGATTAATACTGGCGCTCAGCTGTGGAGCTTGTGCTGGAGCCGGCGGAGGAGACCGAGCACAGGAAACGCTGGTCACAAGTGGCTTCCTGCTCAGTCTTTGCTGGGAGACGACCTTTAACCTGTGTCCTTTTCGGACGTTCTGGGCTGCAATCCAAAATGGCCTTAGGAAAAAAGGCAGAGAACGTCCCTGCAAACAGGACGCAGGGTTCTGCTCCGATACGTCAATTCCCAAGGCAGCGCCAGGGAGCGGTGGCTCCTTTTTGGCAGTCCTGGGTTAGGAAAGATCACCGCTCATCCACAGCAGCACTATAGTGCTACATTGTGTAGGTGCGGACCCCCGCCTCATCCTCATATCTGGGGAGCTGGACCTAATCCCCCCCCTTCCTCTGCCAGCATGTCGGATTTGGGCACTAAACCCCTCCTTTCCAGCTGTTCTGTTTGCAAAAGGGATCAACCCGGAGCGTGTGCCACATAAACGTGGGAGAATCAGATAATTGGGCGTTTTATTGGAGAGGTGTGAAGATCTTTGCACGCGGTGACACTTCACCTGGATTTCTTCATGACCTCGGCCGTTTTTAGCTGATACTTTTTTTCATTCTCTATTTACAAATTTACAAAAAAATAAAATAAAAAAAATCTGGATAATCTCTGCTTTTTTTTTTTTTTCGTTCCTCCATTAAATTAACAAGTGCGTTCACACCAGGCTGCTACCATTACCTGGTCAATGGGCAGCGCCATATCTTACTCCCTATTGACTAGAAGAATGGGACCGTTTGGAAAAACAATAACGAAAGATGCTCCAATGAAACATCATAGGGAGGTGATGGATCCTCCTAAAAAGTGTTATCCCCATCTTATATCACCTGAACGCGGGTCCCCCAACCCACTTACTCCGCTCCGGAGACCCTGCACGTGATGTAAGTGCACATTGCATCTATTCTGCTGCATTCCCTAAAGTCCCTTAATTAAGAACTATTATTTTAATTTCCAGAGTACTGTTCCTTTAAGAGAACAGCAGCTCTGGAGATCAGAGTGAAGACTTTTCTAGTTGCAGATTTTTGCAGCGGAAGGCTCGATTGTCAGGATGTCCGCAGTAAATGTGTGAGAAGTGCCCGTTGCTGGCACAGTGTGCGGCGCTGGTTGCCTCCTCCCTGCGCAGGCACCAGTGGGGGTCTGACACTGATTTACCATATGAAAGATCCTCATTAATATATACATTAATGCAATTCTGAAATGCATCTCCTCAGGCCACTTATCACCTACATCAAAGGCCTGTGATGCGTCTGCTGACACTTGTGACGTGGAGAAGGCTTAACTCTTTTGCACCGTTTCGTTGCACTTACACCAGTGCCCTACCCCGCTCCAGCAGGCCCTAATCCTCAATGTGACAAATTATTTGTCTCTCGTTCATGGACCTTTTTCATTGGCTAATGGCAACGTTATGGGGCCAAACAATTGTTGGTTCAACCATGCAACATGCATATTGTTGGCAGGTCATTTACACCGGGAAAGCTATTGCTGTCAATCATGATTTTCGTCCCAGCACCTGTAGTGCTGACAGAGTGATGATGATAAACCATAAGTGTAAGGGGCTATAGCCATTACAGGAAGATTACGGTGCACATAAGGGACTGCTTTAGAGTATATATGAAGCAGGAGGCTCAGGATTAACAGTACAGGCAGTGCTGTAGTTCTTTGAATGGTTGCGGTTGGAATAGCTCTTTGGGCTCTAGATTTAGTGTGAAGGTCGTTCAGTTCTGGATAGTTTACAGAATATTAACTCATTTGTTCCTGATTTCATGGGGTCTTTCTATAGAGCGTCTGTAATTTTCTGTGCTTGGGGTTTTATGCTCCTCTGTATAAGTGACAGCTAACATGGCGATTTGTACATTAACAGCCCCCTCCTCCGCTGACCTCTTCGTGCCGTACCCCCTCCTCGACGGGAACACTATGGAAACCTTTTTTAAAAGACACTTCAAGAAGAAACCTGCGCCTCCCCCTTCAGAAGCATTTTGTCTCCCAGCTTTGCGGAGGAGCAGCGTTGCGATCACCACGGGCAAAGCCCGCCGCAGATCTAGCGCAGGTTTGGCGTCCACTACCCTCTCTATGCAGAGACGATGCTCTGTGACTCAGGCGCCGGCTCTTCCCCTTGGTTCGGCCACTCCGGGACATGGAGGAAGAAAGGACGGGCGTAGGAGGTCAAGTACAACCACCCCGGGCCTGAGCCCACGATTTGCTGTTCAGAAGAGGCGTGGGGGAAAGTTACACTGCATAGATCGTCAGCTCTTCGGGCCTTCCATGCTACTTGCAAGCCTTATCCAAATGAAAAGGGAGGCAGAGACCAAAGAGGAAAACTCTGAAGAGGAGGAGATGGAAGAGACGTCCGAGGAAGGAAGTGACGGGGAAACCATGGACATATGTGACCCTTCACCCTCCAACTCCACCACTGACCAGCGAAAACTGTACGCAGGGGACTAGTAAAGGTGGGGTAGGGGGGTCAGCGTGTCTGCAACGCCCAATGATTAATACGTTACTTACCGTTATATTATAAAGATTGTGGCCTACCAACGAGAGGTAATAACTTACTGCTAACTGGGGGTCCGATAGCCGGGACCTCCCCCGATCCCGAGAATAGGGCTCTGTTAGAAACGCCCAAACACTGGTGCATGCGCGCTGTACTTTAATTTACTTTCTGAGGGACTGCCGGAGATGGGCTCTATAATACTAATCAGTCCTACAGACAGTGAACAGAGCAGGGTCCGTCCATGTCCCCCATATGTCAGTCCTTTCACTATGGGGCTTCCAGAGATGGGCTCTATAATACTCAGTAGTGCTACAGACAGTGAACAGAGCAGGGTCCGTCCATGTCCCCCATATGTCCGTCCTTTCACTATGGGGCTTCCAGAGATGGGCTCTATAATACTCAGCAGTGCTACAGACAGTGAACAGGGCAGGGTCCGTCCATGTCCCCCATATGTCCATCCTTTCACTATGGGGCTTCCAGAGATGGGCTCTATAATACTCAGCAGTCCTACAGACAGTGAACAGAGCAGGGTCCGTCCATGTCCCCCATATGTCCGTCCTTTCACTATGGGGCTTCCAGAGATGGGCTCTATAATACTCAGTAGTGCTACAGACAGTGAACAGAGCAGGGTCCGTCCATGTCCCCCATATGTCCGTCCTTTCACTATGGGGCTTCCAGAGATGGGCTCTATAATACTCAGCAGTCCTACAGACAGTGAACAGAGCAGGGTCCGTCCATGTCCCCCATATGTCCGTCCTTTCACTATGGGGCTTCCAGAGATGGGCTCTATAATACTCAGCAGTCCTACAGACAGTGAACAGGGCAGGGTCCGTCCATGTCCCCCATATGTCCGTCCTTTCACTATGGGGCTTCCAGAGATGGGCTCTATAATACTCAGCAGTCCTACAGACAGTGAACAGAGCAGGGTCCGTCCATGTCCCCCATATGTCAGTCCTTTCACTATGGGGCTTCCAGAGATGGGCTCTATAATACTCAGTAGTGCTACAGACAGTGAACAGAGCAGGGTCCGTACATGTCCCCCATATGTCCGTCCTTTCACTATGGGGTTCCAGAGATGGGCTCTATAATACTCAGCAGTGCTACAGACAGTGAACAGGGCAGGGTCCGTCCATGTCCCCCATATGTCAGTCCTTTCACTATGGGACTTCCAGAGATGGGCTCTATAATACTCAGCAGTCCTACAGACAGTGAACAGAGCAGGGTCCGTACATGTCCCCCATATGTCAGTCCTTTCACTATGGGACTTCCAGAGATGGGCTCTATAATACTCAGTAGTGCTACAGACAGTGAACAGAGCAGGGTCCGTACATGTCCCCCATATGTCCGTCCTTTCACTATGGGACTGCTGGAGATGGGCTCTATAATACTCAGCAGTGCTACAGACAGTGAACAGGGCAGGGTCCGTCCATGTCCCCCATATGTCCGTCCTTTCACTATGGGGCTTCCAGAGATGGGCTCTATAATACTCAGCAGTCCTACAGACAGTGAACAGAGCAGGGTCCGTCCATGTCCCCCATATGTCAGTCCTTTCACTATGGGGCTTCCAGAGATGGGCTCTATAATACTCAGTAGTGCTACAGACAGTGAACAGGGCAGGGTCCGTACATGTCCCCCATATGTCCGTCCTTTCACTATGGGGTTCCAGAGATGGGCTCTATAATACTCAGCAGTGCTACAGACAGTGAACAGGGCAGGGTCCGTCCATGTCCCCCATATGTCAGTCCTTTCACTATGGGGCTTCCAGAGATGGGCTCTATAATACTCAGCAGTCCTACAGACAGTGAACAGAGCAGGGTCCGTACATGTCCCCCATATGTCAGTCCTTTCACTATGGGGCTTCCAGAGATGGGCTCTATAATACTCAGTAGTGCTACAGACAGTGAACAGAGCAGGGTCCGTACATGTCCCCCATATGTCCGTCCTTTCACTATGGGACTGCTGGAGATGGGCTCTATAATACTCAGCAGTGCTACAGACAGTGAACAGGGCAGGGTCCGTACATGTCCCCCATATGTCAGTCCTTTCACTATGGGGCTTCCATAGATGGGCTCTATAATACTCAGTAGTGCTACAGACAGTGAACAGGGCAGGGTCCGTACATGTCCCCCATATGTCCGTCCTTTCACTATGGGACTGCTGGAGATGGGCTCTATAATACTCAGCAGTGCTACAGACAGTGAACAGGGCAGGGTCCGTCCATGTCCCCCATATGTCCGTCCTTTCACTATGGGACTGCTGGAGATGGGCTCTATAATACTCAGCAGTGCTACAGACAGTGAACAGAGCAGGGTCCGTCCATGTCCCCCATATGTCAGTCCTTTCACTATGGGACTGCTGGAGATGGGCTCTATAATACTCAGTAGTGCTACAGACAGTGAACAGGGCAGGGTCCGTACATGTCCCCCATATGTCAGTCCTTTCACTATGGGACTGCTGGAGATGGGCTCTATAATACTCAGCAGTGCTACAGACAGTGAACAGGGCAGGGTCCGTCCATGTCCCCCATATGTCCGTCCTTTCACTATGGGACTGCTGGAGATGGGCTCTATAATACTCAGCAGTGCTACAGACAGTGAACAGGGCAGGGTCCGTCCATGTCCCCCATATGTCCGTCCTTTCACTATGGGACTGCTGGAGATGGGCTCTATAATACTCAGCAGTGCTACAGACAGTGAACAGGGCAGGGTCCGTACATGTCCCCCATATGTCCGTCCTTTCACTATGGGGCTTCCAGAGATGGGCTCTATAATACTCAGCAGTCCTACAGACAGTGAACAGAGCAGGGCCCGTCCATGTCCCCCATATGTCAGTCCTTTCACTATGGGGCTTCCAGAGATGGGCTCTATAATACTCAGCAGTGCTACAGACAGTGAACAGAGCAGGGTCCGTACATGTCCCCCATATGTCCGTCCTTTCACTATGGGACTGCTGGAGATGGGCTCTATAATACTCAGCAGTGCTACAGACAGTGAACAGAGCAGGGCCCGTCCATGTCCCCCATATGTCCGTCCTTTCACTATGGGACTTCCAGAGGTTGGGCTCTATAATGTACTGAGCATTGATACATACAATGAACAGAGCAGGGCCCGTCCATGTCCCCCATATGTCCGTCCTTTCACTATGGGACTTCTGGAGATGAGCTCTATAATGTACTGAGTAGTCCTACAGACAATGAACAGAGCAGGGTCCGTACATGTCCCCCATATGTCTGTCCTTTCACTATGGGACTTCTGGAGATGGGCTCCATCATGTACTCTGCTATCTCTAGCAATCTCATAGACAGTGAGTCGAGCGGGGCGGCGCATGCGCCACATTTCCATTAATTGTCTATGGGAAGAGTCTACAGGACAGGCTCGCATTCTTGTGCCTTTACTTTCCAACAGTCCCAATTATGAAGGACTAGCCCTACAAATAGAATATTTGATGGAGCTTATGTTAATTTTCATTAAAACAGTAGTATTTTAGATTTCAGAACGTGGTTGCAGTGTAAATGTCCTATGGTTTTTGATTCGGTTATGTGCGATCGTCCTGGTTGGCCTTACTTCAGGGGACTATTTATTTAGTGCTATTGTACCCCCTAGTTACAAGGTTAGATGAATTCCTGGGACCACGTTGTGACGGGGTGTACAGCAGAGCAAGGAGAGACAACAGGCCGAGGAACGATCCAACAGGTTTATTCACAAGAACACTGGAACAGCACACGATAAGTCCACGTAAAACAGATTCGGGGGCCCTTCCCGACAATCCTCGGACCGGATTACAAAGCAATCGTCCTTACAGTAGTCCAAAGAGTTCCACACAATCCCACGGGCCGCCACACAGGCCTAGCTCCGTCCGTGTCCACAGCCACACAGGCTGGAGCTCCTGCTCCCTTCAAGTTTCAGCTCACTCTGAAGTTACAAAAAGGGAAATGCATTGTCTGTGCTCCTTGACCAGCCCACCATGTTCAGGGGGTGGGGGTCACACATCCTATCATCAATGGTTTGGTCCATCACAGGGCTCCGATATGTCTGCCAGCCACAGTAGATGAAGGGATCCCCTGCTGTGCAGAACAATGACTATTCCTTCACTGGCCAATGCAATTACAGATTAGATACACAACTCTGGAAAGAAGAGGACAGGCTATTTACATAATCACATTAGATGCCAAGACTACAATTGTATGAGAGAGACACATTGAGACCAGTAGCTCCCCCAAGGAAATACATGAATTACAACTAATACAACCAGGGAAATATGCATATCATGACATAGTATCACAGCATATACAGTGAGAGGGTAAATTACATCTTCACACACGTGTCCCTCAATTAGGGGCATTGTTACTGCCAGGCCACCAAAATGAAAGCCATGATGGCTCCTCTACTGGTGAAATTGGCTCCTAACGCCTTAGAAATGGCCGCTTAGTGTACTCGCTGATCACCATTATATAAGGCACCGGTTGGTGATACAACCCCTTTAAAGGCAGTGCGATGTGTTCACCTCTGGGTTCCCGCTCGGGGAGTGCCCAATATCTGTGTATACAGAGCGCTCATATTGGTGTTTGGCAGCGCACCTTCTCCCCTCACCCTTTTAGCTTTGTTTGGCCCAGTCCTATCTTTAGAAAGTGATATTTGATCATGTTTTTCCCCCCGCGACGTATAACTCAAAGGGGGATTGGTGCTTTGTTTATTTTGGCTTTAGTACGTGTTCAGTGCTGGCAGTGTTAGTGGGCACCTGTGTAATATCTCCTCCAGAAGAAGGAATGTTATTGCCTGACGCCCGCGCGCTGTACTAGATACCAAGGTCTCCCCTAATAGGAGTAGTACAAATGTCATGTAATGGTGGAAATACCCACACATGATCGGGCCTAGTCCATCAAAATGGTGACCTGTTACCTAGCTGTCCATAGCAACCAATCACAGAGCAGCTACCATGTTTCCAGAGCAGGTGTAGAAATGAATGCTGAGCTCTCATTGGTCGCTGTGGGTGATACCAATTTTGCCTATTATTGCCCCTTGTGTGGCCTGATTTTCATCTCAAATTAGGATTAAAATGGATTCCCAGATTTATGGGCAAAACAGTCCTTCTCCAGAGCAACCAATCTGAGCTCAGCTTTCATTATTTTTACTGCTGTGGTTAAACCAAAGCTGCGTTGTGATTGGCTGCCAGAAGCAACAAAGACTTTTTAACTTTTTAGTCTTTTAGTAAATGAGGCTATTGCCATTTAGCTTCAAGACTGAAATATATATCTCAGGTATGTCCGTCATTAATTCGGCCATGTAAGGGCTTATAGGAAGCACAAATTATATTGCCCATAGCAACCAACTGATTTCACAAAGCAACCAATAACAGCGCAGCTTTCATTTTACCAGAGCAATTTAAGAAATGAAAGCTGAGCTCTGATAGGTTGCTATGGGTAACTGTTTTTCTGAGGCCTAGTGGCACTCTGGAAAATAAAGAGGTATATAGCAGATTTTTTTTATTTACATGGCAGCAGTTAGGTTTATCGCTTGCGTTGCATCATTTTTTTGTTTATTTCATCATTGGGGTCTGATCCTGATAATAAATGGGAGGCTGCACTGTTTTTGCCTTGCACAGCGGCACCCCGCACCCCGCTGTGGAGGGAACAGCATGATGGCCGCATTCAAGTGCTGCTGTGCAAGGCAGACAGTGAAGGCAGCAATGCTGAACCAGTTAGGATCAGTGGGGGTCCGCGAGGTCAGACCCCTGACTGATCAGGAAGTGATGGCGAATCCATATGTTACGTTTCCACTTTGATATGGAAATGATCTTGGAAAGGGTTACTTCTTGAATAAAACATTACAACCATAACTGACATTGAGGTAGGGGCTAAACGGCGACACGTTACACAGCTGAAGACGACCATGTGGTGACTCTGCTACAAGTGAAGGTGGTCTTGTGTTACAGATTGTCACATGCGTCTGGCTTCAAGACTGCGTTCACGGTCATTACAGCGCCATGTTGCATCACTGTTTGGTCGCGTGGTGTGTGTAAGAGCCAGTATGGCCACGGCAAGTCCACGTGATGTGTGGCCCCATTTCTCCAAGTAGTGGGAGAACGGGGTCCACAGTACTTCAGCCCGGAGGCCTTCAGAACCAAACGTGAGGATACTGAGGTCTGTCATATTGGACACATCTGGTAAATAACCTGTATACTTCCGATCCCTCATGGTCTGCAGAGTGTCTAATAAACACATGGAGTCTTTATGGGTCAGCCATATTAGCTGGTGGTCATCAGACATTCTGTCAATCAGCCATTGAGCTATCTCTCTCGATCGTGGGCCTGATGACCGCTTTTGCCCAGCAGAGATCTCCAGTCTGGTCATTAGATGGTATAGTTACACCATGTGAATTGGTCGTCTTGTATCTTTTACACAATCTCAGCTGTATCTTTATGTCTTGCAGAAAAGCCATTGCCAAATCTGGAGCCCAGCATCTCACATCATCATCATCGTCCAGTGTGGTGCACATCGACTCGGAAACACAGATCCGCAGTACCGTGGACTGGAGTGTAAGTAGCCTCCATTATATTGCCATGTCATAGCCATATTGCTAAGATCTGCTATCACGTGAGTCCTGACTGTCTGCATCCCCGTCTGGGTCGTAGCGCAACTTAAGTGTCCGCTTTAGAGCATCAGTTGCAGACCGATGTTACAGAGGGCTGCTGTACAGTCTCATTCACTAATATCCCTTAGGCTAGGTTCACACTTCCGTTAAATTGTATCAGTCACAATCCGCTGCTCTGGTAAACGGAATCCATTTGGCGGATTCCGTTGTTCCCATAGACTTGTATGAGCGGTGGATTGTGACTGATGATGCTGCGTTGCACCCTCCGCCCGACTGATCAGTCGTGGAATGACTGACCGCCGGGCGGGAGGAACACAGCATGTAATGTTTTTTTGAGCAGCGCGATCCGTAGGATCAGCAACGCATGTGACTGATGCAAAACAACGGAAATGTGAACTTAGCCTTAGGAAAGTGTTGAAGGTGCGCATGGCGATCCATGTGCTGTGATTTTGGCACACGTGTTCTCCATGTGCTGCTATCAGTGATAGCACACGGAGAGCAGGAATATTTTACTTACATTGTCCCCCGCGCTGCTGTCCCCGGCACTGCTGCTTCTGCGTCCGCAGTGCAGTGAATATTCATGAGCATAATGAGCGGGCCCAGAGACAAGTGACAACAGCGCTGGGGACAAGCGAATATAGAAAATAATTTTATTTCAAAGACATGTAGATAAATGTAAGATAAATGTAAGGTCATGCACTTGGGTAGAGGAAATAACATTTATGATTATGTACTTAATTGTAGAACACTGGGTAAAACAGACACAGAAAAAGACTTGGGTGTATGGGTGGATGGTAAACTTCACTTTAGTGGACAGTGTCAGGCAGCTGCTGCCAGGGCTAATAAAATAATGGGATGTATTAAAAGAGGTAGAAGTGTTCATGAAAAAAATATAGTTCTACCTCTGTACAAGTCACTAGTGCGACCGCACTTATATACTGTGTACAATTCTGGTCACCGATATATAAGAAGGACATAGCTGAACTGGAGAGGGTGCAGAGAAGAGCGACCAAGATTTTTAGAGGAATGGGGGGGCTGCAATACCAAGACAGGAAAAACGAAGGCTTAGGGGGGATCTAATCACAATGTATAAATATATGAGGGGACAGTACAGAGACCTAGGCCTGCGACTGGAACACGGGGGCATCCGCTACGTCTTGAGGAAAGAAGGTTTAATCATAATCACAGAGGAGGATTCTTTACTGTACGAGCAGTGAGACTATGGAACTCTACTAACATTTAAGCAGAGCCTGGATGCCTTTCTTGAAAAATTTAATATTACCAGTTATGTATATTAGATTGTATGACAGGGTGTTGATCCAGGGAACTAGTCTGATTGCCGGATGTCGAGTCAGGAAGGAAATTTTTTCCTCATTGGATCTTGTTTGCCACATTGGGGTTTTTTTTGCCTTCCTCTGGATCAACATGTTAGGCTACGGGTTGAACTAGATGGACTTAGAGTCTCTCTTCAACCTTAAAAACTATGAAACTATGAAACTATATGTTTTCTCCTGTACGTGTCACACGGATCACATCACTGTGTGGTCCATGTGACACCTGTGCTTCTGGAGAAAAACGGACATGTCGCTGTGTGGAGCACAAAGACACGCGGTCCATGTCAAAACACGGACATGTGCACAGACCCATTGACTTTATTGGGTTTACGTGTGGCCGTATCTCCGGTATGTGTAAAAATACCCATCATACCTAATGGAATCACGGACGTGTTAAGGGGGCCCTACAAAATGGATGGCTGGAGCACGCTGTATCCTCTTCAATCTCTGGAGTGGTGGTAGCCCCAAAAGTCATACCTGCATCAAAGTTAAGATGTATATCATCACTTTGAGGATTGGGAAATCTTTAGCCCCTTAACGTCCTCTGACATATTTTTGTCACAGTATGGGACTGTTTGCATCATGCCGCTACGGAGCTGAGCCCGTTTTTTACACGATGGGTGGCGGCAGTGTTAAACAGCCGACACCCGGCTCTCACTCAACCATACCTAGCTTTGAATGTTGCTGTTTAACCATTTAGATGCTGCCGTCGAGCAGCATTTAATTGATTGCAAAGTTCTAAAAAGCCATTCGGGCATTTACCCCATGACACATGTACAGGGTGCTGAAATTTTATCATGGTAGCCGAGTGTCCTTTGACATGTACCCCACCACTGCCATCTTGGTACACCTATATAGCCAAGACTCGGCCACACACTCTGCTTCATAGGAGATCATTAGTACAAGCGATCAAGTTATAAAAGATGAATAAAAATATATTTGTAAAAGTTGAAAATATGAAAACATAAAATGATTTAATCCATTTGATAAACACTCAGGAAAAAAGTAATCAAAATGCTAAGAAAGGAAAAAAATAAAGTCCAATAACGAAAAATTGTTGATTGATATTTTGCATTATCAATATCACACCGTTCTAAGTCGTTTTTTTTTTGTTTTTTTTTTATAATGTGGCCCTAGAACCCATTAGTGTTTCATCTGCACTGATCGGGGGCATAGATGGCGTGGAGCGATGGTGTTAATTTTTGTTGTCAGTAGTGTGCAGGTATTTTTTGACTTGTGCAATTGAGACGATTTCTTTTTTGGACTTTTTACTTTTTGTTCTTGTTTGATCTTGTTTTGATCATGATCTTGTCCCTATGGGAGCGTTCACACGGCCATCCTTCCTCCATGGGGAGGGCGAGTTATGTCGTGTGGCTTTGGCTATGTTCCCCACAGTTCTGTTATTTTGCTCCTTCCTCTCCAGGGACCACCGCTTGTTGTAGCCCTGAGTGTTTTACTGCTGGGGGGCTTCTGTTTGGCAGGATTTACCTTCCTTATCGGACCAGTGGCTCGGTGTGCGCGGTCCAGGCTGCCAGGCGGTCACGTTTCTCTGCAGACGTCTTCAGGTCGTGGTTTCCTCTGGCATTTACTGTTACCCCCATTTCCTGTTTGTATTTTGGCCGTTGTTTTATTATAAGTTTTCAGGGTTTCATGTTGATCGTTCTTACAAAGGAAGCAGAGATCTTAATATTCAGTTTTTTTATTCCAAGTCTTTAATGTCAAGAAGTTCGTCTCTTGCTGCTTTCTTAATGATTTCCTTCTTTGATTCCAGTTATAATTAAGTCTACTTCCTCTTAGATAACTTTCTGCAATTCATACACAGAAGCTTTAGCAGTGGTGCCGAGAATGTGGTAAAGGAGCTGAGGTTATCTCCTCTGATAATGCTCACCTATTAACAGATTACCGTACACACTGGTGGAACACTGCAGAGCTGCACTCACTAGTCTACTGGAGTCCTTATGTACATACAGCATATTACTGATCCTGAGTTACCCCCTCTATTATACTCCAGAGCTGCACTCACTATTCTGCTGGAGTCCTTATGTACATACAGCACATTACTGATCCTGAGTTACCCCCTCTATTATACTCCAGAGCTGCACTCACTATTCTACTGGAGTCCTTATGTACATACAGCACATTACTGATCCTGAGTTACCCCCTCTATTATACTCCAGAGCTGCACTCACTATTCTGCTGCTGGAGTCCTTATGTACATACATCACATTACTGATCCTGAGTTACCTCCTGTATTATACTCCAGAGCTGCACTCACTA
This sequence comes from Anomaloglossus baeobatrachus, assembly GCF_048569485.1. Taxonomy (NCBI): domain Eukaryota; kingdom Metazoa; phylum Chordata; class Amphibia; order Anura; family Aromobatidae; genus Anomaloglossus; species Anomaloglossus baeobatrachus. The sequence continues at coordinate 13,424,288 of NC_134362.1, read as the reverse complement.
TTCTGCTGCTGGAGTCCTTATGTACATATATCACATTACTGATCCTGAGTTACCTCCTGTATTATACTCCAGAGCTGCACTCACTATTGGGCTGGTGCAGTCACTGTGTACATAGATTACTGATCCTGAGTTACCTCCTGTATTATACTCCAGAGCTGCACTCACTATTGGGCTGGTGCAGTCACTGTGTACATACATTACATTACTGATCCTGAGTTACCTCCTGTATTATACTCCAGAGCTGCACTCACTATACTGCTGGTGCAGTCACTGTGTACATACATTAAATTACTGATACTGAGTTACCTCCTGTATTATACTGCAGAGCTGCACTCACTATTCTGCTGGTGCAGTCACTGTGTACATACATTACATTACTGATCCTGAGTTACCTCCTGTATTATACTCCAGAGCTGCACTCACTATACTGCTGGTGCAGTCACTGTGTACATACATTACATTACTGATACTGAGTTACCTCCTGTATTATACTGCAGAGCTGCACTCACTATTCTGCTGGTGCAGTCACTGTGTACATACATTACATTACTGAACCTGAGTTACCTCCTGTATTATACTCCAGAGCTGCACTCACTATTCTGCTGGTGCATTCACTGTGTGCATACATTACATTACTGATCCTGAGTTACCTCCTGTATTATACTCCGGAGCTGCACTCACTATTCTGCTGGTGCAGTCACTGTGTGCATACATTACATTACTGATCCTGGGTTACCCCCTGTATTATCCTCTAGAGCTGCACTCACTATTCTGCTGGTGCAGTCACTGTGTACATACATTACATTAGTGATCGTGAGTTACCTCCTGTATTATACCCCAGAGCTGCACTCACTGTTCTGCTGGTGCAGTCACTGTGTACATACATTACATTACTGATCCTGAATTACCTCTTGTATTATACTCCAGAGCTGCACTCACTGTGTATATACATTACTTATTTTAGCTCTTGTGTGGTACAGCAGATATTTACATATGGAGTCACCATGTTCGTCAGCAGGGTGGGCCCTTGTAACGTGTTCCTGGTCAGGTGTGGACCCCCCCACTGGTAGAGACCTTTGATAATTGGTGATCAGAGCCTGGTAGTAATGTAATTCTCTTTTCTTGTAGGAGTCGGCTTTGTACGGCGATCACCTCTGGTTTGAGACCAGCGTGTCTGGAGATTTCTGTTATGTGGGCGAGCAATATTGTACAGCTAAAATTCAGGTATGTACTCTATAGGGGGCGCATTTTCAAGAGGTGTAGTAGTGGAGTTTTACTTTTTATCTTCCCCCATGCTTTATACTGCAGCTCTGCTTTTTTTTTTTTTTTTTCATTTTAAATTGCCACTTTGCTTCTGCAGTTTCCAGATGTAAACAATTTACAGGGCTGAATATCACAGCGCTGTGTACTTTGCTTTGGCCTCTGCACAGTACTCAACACCCAAGGTTCTGCGGGTGCTGGAAGTGCACAATGCACAGAGCAGGGGCACCACGGTGGCCAGTGTCAGTACTGCAGCTCAGATCCCATTCACTTCAATCAGATCTTAGGGGCAGTACACAAGATTGACTATTACACAGCAGTCCAATGGTTTTCAGCCGTTGTCAGAAAATACTAAACAGGGTGTTCTCCGTGTGTGATCCTGGGGCGGACAGCTTCCCCGAACTCCTGCCTGAGCAGCATTGAGATAATGTTGTCCAGCAGCCACATTGCCCATGAGGCAGCAATAATCAGGCTCTAACTTATTGACTTCTATTGGAGAGGGTTGTGCATATGCAGTATGACCTGTGCAGAGGTCCTTGTGCAGAAAGGGGGAGGAGGTGAGCTGTGATATGTTCTTCTGCAAACGACAGTTTAATTTTTGATCCGTCCGCACACAGTGTTACACCAGATCTCCAGTCCCGTGGTTTTGCCGTCACGTATCTTAGCCTCTGTTCACATGTCCAGTTTTCATCTGTTTGTAGCAGATCCAGTATAAAAAAAATAACTGGATCTGTTAAAAATGGAGCAAAAACTGCAGCACAATTCGGCTTATAATGGATCTGTTTTTATTTGATTTGTCTCTGAGCCCCTCCAGTGCTTCAGGCATGTGCGGTGCTTAAAAGGGATTCATTACCAGACGACCTCTGTTCATATGTTGCATTTTTTTGCTGCTTTTTTTTTTTTTTTGCAGTGTTTTTTCATGATAAAACTTAAAAACTGATTTTCACAGTTCCAGCAAACACCTAGATTTCAGAAGCCTGATGCACAGATTTGCTTTTTACTGACTGAAATGGAAAACTGCAGCGTTTTTGCCTGAAGCAGCGTGTCAATTTTATCAGCATTTTTGCAATGTTTTTTCACCCTTTGAAATCAATGGGAGCGTGCAAAACACAACCGCTGCGTTTTTCCTTAATAAAACTGACATTATGAAACTTGTGCTGTAGACAAAAAAAACGCAGCAAAATCTGCTTTATGGAAGTAGCTTTTTTTATTTTTTATATATAAGAGAGGAGGTTTTGGCTGTAGAAAAAATGAAGCAAAAATGCAACATGTGAACATGGCCTACCAGACGACTGTCCATTCTGATCCGATATTTATTAACTTCAGTGTTAAAAAAATGATCCAGTTGCATTTGGGGTTTTTTTTGTTTGTTTTTTTTGGGGCCAGGCAAAAATGATTGTGCAGATGAAAGTTTGGGATGCGGCTTCAAAACATTCTGCCGTCAAATGGAAGGTTTTATAGAAGATTTTCCTACAAATTTAAATGAGTGGATCCTGTACCGGGTCATTATTATTTGTTTTTGTCATCCAAAAATCGTAAAGTCCTGCTGGGCCTGTGAGCGGAGCCTGGAGTCACGGCGGAGGGGCTGTACACCAGTGTAATGGCGTTAAAGTGTCTCAATCCATTTTAGGGCATTATCTACACTAATTGTTCTATTAGACGGGTTCATGCTCAGGTTAATTCTGTGTTTAGCCACGGATGCATTTACACATAGAACAAGTGCCTGAGTGAAAAGCCATTTATCGTGAGTCCGGCCTCATGTATATAGAAGACGCTTGTAAATTAGCCATCTGTGCCTTCTGCAGCAAGCTCCAGGTGATACCTGCGAGCCCCTCCGGGGTGCACTCTGCGAGCTCCTCTGGGGTGCACTCTGCGAGCCCCTCCGGGGTGCACTCTGCAAGCCCCTCCGGGGTGCACTCTTTGAGCTCCTCCGGGGTGCACTCTGGGAGCTCCTCCGGGGTGCACTCTGGGAGCTCCTCCGGGGTGCACTCTGGGAGCTCCTCTGGGGTGCACTCTGGGAGCTCCTCTGGGGTGCACTCTGGGAGCTCCTCTGGGGTGCACTGTGCAAGCTCCTCTGGGGTGCACTCTGGGAGCTCCTCTGGGGTGCACTCTGGGAGCTCCTCCGGGGTGCACTCTGGGAGCTCCTCCGGGGTGCACTTTAGGAGCTCCTCCTGGGTGCACTCTGGGAGCTCCTCTGGGGTGCACTCTGGGAGCTCCTCTGGGGTGCACTCTGGGAGCTCCTCTGGGGTGCACTCTGGGAGCTCCTCCGGGGTGCACTCTGGGAGCTCCTTTGGGGTGCACTCTGGGAGCTCCTCTGGGGTGCACTCTGGGAGCTCCTCCGGGGTGCACTCTGGGAGCTCCTCTGGGGTGCACTCTGGGAGCTCCTCTGGGGTGCACTCTGGGAGCTCCTCCGGGGTGCACTCTGGGAGCTCCTCTGGGGTGCACTCTGGGAGCTCCTCCGGGGTGCACTCTGGGAGCTGCTCTGGGGTGCACTCTGGGAGCTGCTCTGGGGTGCACTCTGGGAGCTGCTCTGGGGTGCACTCTGGGAGCTCCTCCGGGGTGCACTCTGGGAGCTGCTCTGGGGTGCACTCTGGGAGCTGCTCTGGGGTGCACTCTGGGAGCTGCTCTGGGGTGCACTCTGGGAGCTCCTCTGGGGTGCACTCTGGGAGCTGCTCTGGGGTGCACTCTGGGAGCTGCTCTGGGGTGCACTCTGGGAGCTGCTCTGGGGTGCACTCTGGGAGCTGCTCTGGGGTGCACTCTGGGAGCTCCTCTGGGGTGCACTCTGGGAGCTCCTCTGGGGTGCACTCTGGGAGCTGCTCTGGGGTGCACTCTGGGAGCTGCTCTGGGGTGCACTCTGGGAGCTGCTCCGGGGTGCACTCTGGGAGCTGCTCCGGGGTGCACTCTGGGAGCTGCTCTGGGGTGCACTCTGGGAGCTGCTCTGGGGTGCACTCTGGGAGCTGCTCTGGGGTGCACTCTGGGAGCTCCTCTGGGGTGCACTCTGGGAGCTCCTCTGGGGTGCACTCTGGGAGCTCCTCTGGGGTGCACTCTGGGAGCTCCTCTGGGGTGCACTCTGGGAGCTCCTCTGGGGTGCACTCTGGGAGCTCCTCTGGGGTGCACTCTGGGAGCTCCTCTGGGGTGCACTCTGGGAGCTCCTCCGGGGTGCACTCTGGGAGCTCCTCCGGGGTGCACTCTGGGAGCTGCTCCGGGGTGCACTCTGGGAGCTGCTCTGGGGTGCACTCTGGGAGCTGCTCTGGGGTGCACTCTGGGGAGCTCCTCCGGGGTGCACTCTGGGAGCTGCTCTGGGGTGCACTCTGGGAGCTGCTCTGGGGTGCACTCTGGGAGCTCCTCTGGGGTGCACTCTGGGAGCTGCTCTGGGGTGCACTCTGGGAGCTGCTCTGGGGTGCACTCTGGGAGCTGCTCTGGGGTGCACTCTGGGAGCTGCTCTGGGGTGCACTCTGGGAGCTGCTCTGGGGTGCACTCTGGGAGCTGCTCTGGGGTGCACTCTGGGAGCTGCTCTGGGGTGCACTCTGGGAGCTGCTCTGGGGTGCACTCTGGGAGCTGCTCTGGGGTGCACTCTGGGAGCTGCTCTGGGGTGCACTCTGGGAGCTGCTCTGGGGTGCACTCTGGGAGCTGCTCTGGGGTGCACTCTGGGAGCTGCTCTGGGGTGCACTCTGGGAGCTGCTCTGGGGTGCACTCTGGGAGCTCCTCCGGGGTGCACTCTGGGAGCTGCTCTGGGGTGCACTCTGGGAGCTCCTCCGGGGTGCACTCTGGGAGCTCCTCCGGGGTGCACTCTGGGAGCTCCTCCGGGGTGCACTCTGGGAGCTCCTCTGGGGTGCACTCTGGGAGCTCCTCTGGGGTGCACTCTGGGAGCTCCTCTGGGGTGCACTCTGGGAGCTCCTCCGGGGTGCACTCTGGGAGCTGCTCTGGGGTGCACTCTGGGAGCTGCTCTGGGGTGCACTCTGGGAGCTCCTCTGGGGTGCACTCTGGGAGCTCCTCCGGGGTGCACTCTGGGAGCTCCTCTGGGGTGCACTATGTGAGCTCCCCCAGGTGCCGTCTGCTTCCTGATCACTGATCATCTATATCATTATAATTAATTTTAAAGAAACCGTACAGTGTGCAAACCTGCGAGCCTGTGATTATTCCGCGGCACTTATGTGCACAAAGTCGGATTTATTCGCCCATGCTCCACTGTGACTCGCTCTGGTTTCTGTTGCCCTTTTACCGCTGTGTCGCAGAGGTCACGTCCCCAGGAGCCACTTCCCACTGCTCCCCTTTCTATAATGAGCGCGCGTCGGTGCACAGTCGGGGTCCAGCCCTCCCATGGAGGAGACTATTTTAGCCCACGCTCCACGTGAAGCCTTTTTGATATTTTTTTTTCTGTTTGCACCATTGTGTCTGGGGAGAAGTGCAAAACGGAGACAGTCGCTGAGCCGAATCAATGCATGTAGTGTGTGGATAGATGGATGGATAGATATAGATGCAATAAATGGATAGATATATACAGGAGCTATTTAT
>NC_134362.1:13408513-13413513 GCF_048569485.1 Anomaloglossus baeobatrachus | reverse complement strand
GTGAATGATCGGCCCATTAATGGCCCGCACTGTAGGTGTTATTGTGAATGATCAGCCCATTAATGGCCCGCACTGTAGGTGTTATTGTGAATGATCGGCCCATTAATGGCCCGCACTGTAGATGTTATTGTGAATGATCGGCCCATTAATGGCGCGCACTGAGGGTGTTTTTGTGAACGATCGGCCCATTAATGACCCGCACTGAGGGTGTTTTTGTGAACGATCGGCCCATTATTGGCTGCACTGAATGTGTTATTGTGAACGATCAGCCCATTAATGGCCCGCACTGAGGCTGTTTTTGTGAACAATCAGCCCATTAATGGCCCGCACTGTAGGTGTTTTTGTGAATGATCGGCCCATTAATGGCCCGCACTGTAGGTGTTTTTGTGAACGATCGGCCCATTAATGGCCCGCACTGTAGGTGTTATTGTGAACAATCAGCCCATTAATGGCCCGCACTGTAGGTGTTTTTGTGAATGATCAGCCCATTAATGGCCCGCACTGTAGGTGTTTTTGTGAACAATCAGCCCATTAATGGCCCGCACTGTAGGTGTTATTGTGAATGATCGGCCCATTAATGGCGCGCACTGAGGGTGTTTTTGTGAACGATCGGCCCATTATTGGCTGCACTGAATGTGTTATTGTGAACGATCAGCCCATTAATGGCCCGCACTGAGGCTGTTTTTGTGAACAATCAGCCCATTAATGGCCCGCACTGAGGCTGTTTTTGTGAACAATCAGCCCATTAATGGCCCACACTGTAGATGTTTTTGTGAATGATCGGCCCATTAATGGCCCGCACTGTAGGTGTTTTTGTGAACGATCGGCCCATTAATGGCTGCACTAAATGTGTTATTGTGAACTATCGGCCCATTAATGGCCCGCACTGAGGGTGTTTTTGTGAACAATCAGCCCATTAATGGCCCGCACTGTAGGTGTTTTTGTGAATGATCGGCCCATTAATGGCCCGCACTGAGGGTATTTTTGTGAACAATCAGCCCATTAATGGCCCGCACTGTAGATGTTTTTGTGAATGATCGGCCCATTAATGGCCCGCACTGTAGATGTTTTTGTGAATGATCGGCCCATTAATGGCCCGCACTGTAATGTTTTTGTGAATGATCGGCCCATTAATGGCCCGCACTGTAATGTTTTTGTGAATGATCGGCCCATTAATGGCTCGCACTGAGGGTATTTTTGTGAATGATCGGCCCATTAATGGCCCGCACTGTATGTGTTTTTGTGAATGATCGGCCCATTAATGGCTCGCACTGTAGATGTTTTTGTGAATGATCGGCCCATTAATGGCTCGCACTGAGGGTATTTTTGTGAATGATCAGCCCATTAATGGCCCGCACTGTAGATGTTTTTGTGAATGATCGGCCCATTAATGGCTCGCACTGAGGGTATTTTTGTGAATGATCGGCCCATTAATGGCCCGCACTGTATGTGTTTTTGTGAATGATCGGCCCATTAATGGCTCGCACTGAGGGTATTTTTGTGAATGATCGGCCCATTAATGGCCCGCACTGTAGATGTTTTTGTGAATGATCGGCCCATTAATGGCCCGCACTGTAGATGTTTTTGTGAATGATCAGCCCATTAATGGCCCGCACTGTAGATGTTTTTGTGAATGATCGGCCCATTAATGGCCCGCACTGTAATGTTTTTGTGAATGATCGGCCCATTAATGGCTCGCACTGTAGATGTTTTTGTGAATGATCGGCCCATTAATGGCTCGCACTGAGGGTATTTTTGTGAATGATCGGCCCATTAATGGCCCGCACTGTATGTGTTTTTGTGAATGATCGGCCCATTAATGGCTCGCACTGTAGATGTTTTTGTGAATGATCGGCCCATTAATGGCTCGCACTGAGGGTATTTTTGTGAATGATCAGCCCATTAATGGCCCGCACTGTAGATGTTTTTGTGAATGATCGGCCCATTAATGGCCCGCACTGTAGATGTTTTTGTGAATGATCGGCCCATTAATGGCCCGCACTGTAGATGTTTTTGTGAATGATCAGCCCATTAATGGCCCGCACTGTAGATGTTTTTGTGAATGATCGGCCCATTAATGGCCCGCACTGTAGATGTTTTTGTGAATGATCGGCCCATTAATGGCCCGCACTGTAGGTGTTTTTGTGAATGATCGGCCCATTAATGGCCCGCACAAAAGGTGTTTTTATGATTGATCAACCCATTAATGATCCGCACAGAAAGTTTTTATGAATGATCAGCCTATAACAGCCTGCACAGAAGGTGTTTTTGTGAACGAGCGGCCCATTAATGAAACAATCGGCCCATTAATGCCCCGCACTGAAGGCGTTTTTATTTGTCTTTAACAAACACTGGTGCTTTTGCCGTGATTTCTAGATCATATAAGCACTATAGTTACAGGTATTCTCTGTGGACTCCGCCATCATGTTGCTTTTTGCATTAACGGTATTTTCGTCTTTTCAACAGCAAAAGTCGGCGTCCCGGAGGAAGTGCGCGGCGTGTAAGATCGTGGTTCACACTCCCTGCATCGAGCAGCTAGAGAAGGTAAGTGCTTTTCTAATTTCTCGGCTAATCCCTGCTGAGACTTGTGCCTTCAGCTCTAGTTTTCCTTTCCTTTCTAGATAAATTTTCGTTGCAAGCCATCGTTCCGGGAGTCTGGGTCTCGCAATATTCGAGAGGTAAGAGGAAGCTCATATTATCCTGCTTTCTGTTATAGATTATCAGGCCGATCATAGCGCTGAGACCCCCAGCGATCATTTGCAACAGTGGCAACTATTTATTTGCCCTGCAGCGCCACCACAGGACATGTGAAGCATTACACAATTCCCATTTAAATCAATTGTTTGTTCTTGTACTGCAGGGAGGTGTCAGGACCTCCAGAAGTCCAAACTTTCTGCCCAGTAACTCCTTCCTGATATGTGACGTAGATATACATCAGAAACCCCCGACGTACGTTTTGCCTGAGCTTCTTCCAAGGCAAGCAAGCCCGTGGAAGAAGCTCAGGCGAAACGTACGTCGGGTGTTTGATAAGTGATTATCTCCTCCACTGGCAGTTCGGATTAACCCTTCTATATGATCTATGTATTCCTGTCATAGATCATTATATCTAAATTGCTTATGGTTACTAAGAAATAAGTGAAAATTAATTAAAAGTTTTTAAAAATTGAAACAAAGTTTGAATAAACTCCCTTTCCCAATTTGGAAATAAAAAAAGAAGAATCTTTTAGTATTTCCACTGCAGTAGAAGTCAGATCTATCAAAATATAAATGTAATCAATCCATTTTTTCCCCATTTCTTTCCTGTCTCGTAGCCAGTGATTGTCCGGCACCATTGGGTGCACCGCAGACGGCAGGCGGGGAAATGCCGGCAGTGTGGCAAGGTGAGCCTCGTCTCTAGAGCGTCGGTTCTGGTGCCGTTTTCTTGGGTCGGACATGTTGCATCGTGTCGTGTTTGAGTAATGACAGGACCACGAATAGTAACATTATCATTAGACACATGATTAGTATCGGTGACCTTGCCCTGTTCATGCATCTGATCGCCTCGGTGGTTGCAACCTCACCTGTGTAGATAACGGGACTTGTGCTGCCGCCGAATTTATCCAGACCGGTCCGGTGATGAGGGGTTCGGGTCTTCAGCCTCTAAACTTAGCGGGGTTGTCTCATCTTCTTTCTATTGGACGGCATCGCTCCTGCGCATCCTGGCAATCCCGTTTGGCAGGTTGTGGTTCGCTCCTAAGGACGGACAGCGGCATGGTCTGTGTGGTGCGCCCTCACCTGGCGGAGCGCAGGAACTGCTTTCCCTGTACAGCTCCAGAAGTGCATAAATCTCGCGATCTGGGCAGCTGAACAGCAGCGCTTACAAGATGTATAGCAAACAGCATGCAAGCGCTGACTTCTGAGTAAAACTGGCGGCACACAGGGTACAGGATGGGCCCATAGAGGTCATACAGATCCTAAATATGCAGTAGACTCTGCTAAAGGACAAGTGATGTGGGCATATTCTGTGAGCTGCAACAATCGCCTATCGACTTCTATGGGGGAGAGTTGTGGGCATGCCCTGAGACCCTCACCTATTGACTTCTATGGGGGACAGTTGTGGGCATGCTCTGTGCCCCTCACCTATTGACTGCTATGGGGGTGAGTTGTGGACATTCTCTGTGCCCCTCACCTATTGACTTCTATGGGGGACAGTTGTGGGCATGCCCTGTGCCCCTCACCTACTGACTGCTATGGGGGTGAGTTGTGGACATGCTCTGTGCCCCTCACCTATTGACTGCTATGGGGGACAGTTGTGGACATGCTCTGTGCCCCTCACCTATTGACTTCTATGGGGGACAGTTGTGGACATGCTCTGTGCCCCTCACCTATTGACTGCTATGGGGGTGAGTTGTGGACATGCTCTGTGTCCCTCACCTATTGACTTCTATGGGGGAGTGTTGTGGGCATGCTCTGTGCCCCTCACCTATTGACTTCTATGGGGGACAGTTGTGGGCATGCTCTGTGCCCCTCACCTACTGACTGCTATGGGGGAGTGTTGTGGGCATGCTCTGTGCCCCTCACCTACTGACTGCTATGGGGGTGAGTTGTGGACATGCTCTGTGCCCCTCACCTATTGACTTCTATGGGGGACAGTTGTGGGCATGCTCTGTGCCCCTCACCTACTGACTGCTATGTGGGTGAGTTGTGGACATGCTCTGTGCCCCTCACCTATTGACTTCTATGGGGGACAGTTGTGGGCATGCCCTGTGCCCCTCACCTATTGACTTCTATGGGGGACAGTTGTGGGCATGCTCTGTGCCCCTCACCTATTGACTTCTATGGGGGACAGTTGTGGGCATGCTCTGTGCCCCTCACCTATTGACTTCTATGGGGGACAGTTGTGGGCATGCTCTGTGCCCCTCACCTATTGACTTCTATGGGGGACAGTTGTGGGCATGCTATGAGACCATAAAATACATGTATTTGAAAACAAAAATAATGCTTGCAATTAGGCAAAATTC